>NC_143047.1:12440000-12527500 GCF_057628025.1 Oncorhynchus mykiss
TTGAGCCCGTCCTCCTATAGCTCCTCCCACCAGCGACCTCTGGGGTGTACATTAGCCTGTCCCACTGCAACACCGGATGGAACCTGACCTCTAATCCCCCCCCCCCCTTTACCGTCAGATTGATATTAATAATAAGCAGCCCATAGCATTCCTTTATTAAGTTAACATAAAGGGGTTAGATGGACTGTGTAACTCAAACACACACACACTATTGTTGTGTGGATGGAGGGGGGTTGTTATGGTGGTGGACGGCTGTGTGTGTAGGCTACCAAATTAACAACCAACCAGCTAAATGGAGGTAAACATCATGCGTGGACAGTAAATCTTGGTGGGTATTGGTTAGGTCTGACTTGCTAGAGTCAAATTATGACTCCAGCAAACCTATATAGCCATAGGTTTAGACAACAGTAAACATACTGTAGCAACTCACCACCACACTGAACCAAGGAAGCCCTTAAATAATAAAATTTTGGCTCTACAAACAAAGCCATAGAGTGGACAAACCACCACCATAAACAGTGTATGATAAAAGCCTGGAAATGTAATTAAAACAATAAATCCAGCCAAGGCATTACTGGACCAACTCACGTCCTCTCTCTTCAGCCCTGTATGAACGTCTCTCTCTAGTGACCACCAGCACTATGCTCAGTCCAGTACACGCCGAGACACTAAACCACTGGATTGGCTGGACCCTGAGACTAGGCCTTCGTCTGCAGCATGCAAAACCCCACACACTCAGATGATTTCAACCATATTTTACCAGCAGCTCAAGGGAAATAGATATACACTGAATGAACACCACATCAGGTAATCCCGACGTGACCATGATATCCAATCCCTGGACAGCAGGGCCACGCATTATTACCAGGGTCGGGGTAATGGTCAATACCATTTAAATTCCAGTCAAATCAGGAAGTACACTGAAATTCCAATTCCTATTCTCTTCAATGCTTTTCAATGAAGAACACACCCTCCCGGGTGGCGCAGTGGTTAAGGGCGCTGTACTGCAGCGCCAGCTGTGCCACCAGAGATTCTGGGTTCGCACCCAGGCTCTGGGAGGTCCGTGGGGCGACGCACAATTGGCATAGAGTCGTCCGGGTTAGGGAGGGTTTGGCCGGTAGGGATTGTCAAGAATGTTGAACACAAGGTTTTCGTCTGTCATAATGTGTGGCCCTGCTGTCCAGGGATTGGACAGGGACTACACATCTGGGTACACAGACCCATGTGACCGACTGGGTTCACTCACCCTATGGATGGCTATTTGCTGCAGAAACTCACCCAACAGCAGGCCTTGACCAGCAACTTCAGGTGTCCACAGTCCTTCTCCACAGCCACTGATAGTATTGCAGCTAATAACAAATCCATGTAATATTTCCTCGTTTCATTTGAAATTAAATAAATGTTTATCATATAACATGTTCTGGTATCACATCAATATGGGATTGGCCTATTTTTTTACATGTACATATATTGAGAACCCAAGGGTTCTTGAGTTCTCAATTGAAAGTACGGACCACAGCTGGACCAATGAACTGCAGTCCCGATGCATTGTTTTAACATTTAGAAACTGCATTAATCCTCACTAGCAATACAGTTTTGGAAACCTTTGGAACTTAACTTTTCTATAAGCTTGAACGAATCTTTCAAAAACAACATATACACTTACTGAGCGCAGTTTAGCAAAGGTACACCTGGCTTTATTCACAGAACGCCTCGACTATGACACCCCCTCAACTTTGTCTGTGCGGTTGGTACTGTAGCAGCTCGAAGTTGAAATTCCTATCACCTGGCAAATGCACAAAACCATTTAAAAACCTGTTAGCATGCCTGCATCGTGTGCATGTACTTCCCGTCTTGCGCACGTGCCTTCAGTCATGAGGAAACACATCTTGATTGCCACACATAGATAGACCTGTGTTTTAGCCCTTCTGCTTTGCTGAAAAGAAAGTATGTCATTGTGGTATGGGTCAGACTGACCCGCACACTAAAATAATCAAGTAAAAACAGCCCAAACTTCATTTTGTCTTGTCAGACTTTTCAGAAAGAAGAAATACAAGAACATTTGATTTCAAAAACTCGATATTTAAGAACTATTTGTTGAACATATTTCCTTTCTCACAAACAAGCGTTTTCTGTTTGGAGCTCATTTTTGCATGTCTGTGTCAGAGATCTGCTGCTCTCACACTGAGAAGGAGAAGCTTGGGAAAGCTCCTTTTCACCCAAACATAATTGTAAAAGTGCAACCAGAACCAGTCAAAACAATATACATCAAAGCCACGTGTTTATTATGGACCTGTGCAAATATCTATACACATGAAAGCCTCTGGGTCAAAATGACCCACAACATCATGTTTGTCTACAAAATCTACACAGACATTACAACACACATCAGTATGGACACATTTTGAAGTTAGGTTCATGACCCTAAATGAGGAAAAGTAATTTAATATCATGGAGAAAAAGGGAGGTTAACTAGTATTTTAGACAACTCTAAAGTAGTAATATCCACTTTCCTGTGGACATTTTGTCAAAAATTTTGACCAGCTGAAGGACCAAGACCACGGACAATCGGCAGAGTAAGTTCAAATATTCAACATTTGTATTCAATATTTGTATTGTATTCACCATTTGTAACAGACGAGGGACGTTTAGGTTTTTTATAACTGTGCGTGGTGTTTCCTAACACAATTGACATTGCCACGTTTAATGACTACCTCTCACCTTGCCCTCGCATTTCCATTGGACCATTCCATTCCATTCCACATTTCCGTCTGAATCACGTGATTCTCCTAAACTGGGTAGTGTATTTTTTAAATAAATAAGTATGAAAGTTATTAAATATTTAAGTTCTAAATATTTCCAAAACTGTATTTTGTGCGAGGTGTAGTAGCCCATTTGTGTTTCGACAGAGCATTTGGGCAGGGTCGGAGAGTCTGGCCATTCCCTCAGTCCAATAATGGCTCAATGGAATTGGAGTCATGAGTAAGGATAACTTTGTACGGAAAGCCACTTTAACATTACATTATTTTCATTTTTTATATCAATAATTGTATTGATTTTTTTCAATAATTGAGTTTTGAAATGTTTATATCAATAATAGATTTGTTTTAAATCAATACTTCAAATATTTTGTATCAAAAATGGTTTGGTATCAAATATTTCAAATGATTGATATCAATAATTACATTTTGGGGAAAAAAATATAATTATTGGTATTGATACTTACACTTTTTATATCAATAATTGTCGAATGATAGATATATTAGCATATATTTAGCATTATTAAGACTGAAAACAAATCAGCTTCAAGAGCCTTTGAGTGTCAATTAAGTATTTAAATTATTTATAAGGAAGTGGAACGCGGCCATGTTGCTCACCTGTTACTTCCTGTCAGTGGGAGAACCTGTCAGGAGCATGTAAATGTGATCCCGCCCCCATGAAGGTCATTATCGTATATTTGTTATATATATATAAAAAATTAGAATTACTTATATAGATAATTTAATTTGATATAAACTGTGTAGCCTACCTTTACAAGTATGAATTGAAGACATTCAGCAGGTCTTGGTCGACAGTAAAAATTGATAAAAAGTTTGCCAATTGTTTAAGGTAAAATTAACACGTTTGCGTTTCGGCCCTAGGATTTCAAAGTCATCTTCCTATTTTTTGTGTTTCATGGCGGTGTGCAATCAATGTCAAGGTGGTCAAGTTATTCAGAGATATTAACGAATGAGGTTTTCATATATGTTAATGGCCTACCCAAAGTCGGTCCTGGGTGCACGTTTTTGTTTTTGCCCTAGCACTACACAGCTGATTCAAATATTAAAAGCTTAACGTGCACCACAGGACAGACTTTAGGGGACCCTCGGTTAAGGACAAATCACTAATCACAATGGGAATACAAACAAAACATTATGCGATTGGTAAATTAATTGGTAACTCTGACCTATTGGCATGCACGCAATTGAACAAGCTTTCCAATGTCATTTAAAATGCAGCAGATGGCAGCACTTTATCATGTTAACACCTTTGAGCGCTCGACAACTACATATTTACACAAACTAGTGGGATGAATGGTGAATAGAAGTTGAAGAGCAAGTTTTAGATTTAAAATATATTTGCTGGAGAAATGAAGGTCATGATGCACGACATAGCACATTGAACATGAACCCCCTCAGTGACAGAGCTGCATGCACCTGCACTTTACCTCCGTTTGATATGCGTTTACAATGTCGTGCTTAATTGCATTTTACTACGTCATATTACTTGTGAATTTACACATATTACACACTCAGAAACCAATTCTGTCAGCAACTGTTCAGTGGACTTTTTGGGGAGGTGGGTTCCTGGTTCCACCCGATGTTTGTGTCTCAAAATACAGATTCCATGTTGGCCACCTGACCATTTAGGTTTGAGTCACGTGATCCGTTCTCCATCCTCGCCATTTTGCAGTGTGAGAGACAGAGGCCACTTTTTACTGCTACAGGATAAAGACCGTTTTTTATTTTTTATGTTTTGAGGCCAAAGATCACTCAGAATTGCCGAATCAGTAAGTACTTACCTAACCGACACATAAAAGTCGCATGATCCGTTGACATTTATTAAACGAGAAGCCAATTAAACAGCTAGATGTCTTTTACAGTGTGTGTGTAATAGAGACTCGTGTGCTAGCCTAGCTTCAAGTGGCTGTCTTGTTGTCATGTACAGTGCGTGTCCTGTCCCCTTTTCCCCCAGATAAAGAATGTATATCTCTAGCGTTGGACTCCATCTTATCGACACACCTACGCTATTACTGTGGCTATGTTACCTGGCATTTAGCTAGCTATGAGGTTTTACACATTTTGCTTTCGTCAACCATCCACGCCTCGGTGTGCATTTATTTTTAGCCCGTTATGTCAGAGGGCAGTCCCCCTAGTCATGCACACATATCGATATCCCTGTTCATCTAGTTATCTAGCTACTAAGCCAAAGTGGTCAGCTACCAAACCCTAGCTAAATCCTTAATATTACTTGAAAGTCTTGGATTTTAACAATCACTACAGTATTCATCATACAGTAGTTTGGATTGTGCAAACGGGTGGGTATAATTTGTGGATCGTTCCAACAGGAATCTGTTCCAAAAACGTCATAAAGTACAATGTTCAACTAGTTGACGAATAGGCATCAATCAACTCACCACGTAGCTTATATTCTTAACGTGTTGTCCATGGGCTACCAGAGTGAGGACAGACATTTTCCGGAATAAACGTAGTGAGTGAAAAAAAGCGTATTTAAATAGCCCACCTGATATCATACTGAGTTTTTGGGACAGATTCTTGTTGGAACGTTCCACAAATTATACCGCACTGTGCAAACAGCTATTTGCCTACCCAAAACCTTTGTCACTTTTGCAGAAGGAACACCAAGTAGTACAGTACTGGAGAAGGTTCAGGGATATTTAGGCACAGGCTATTCCTTAAAAGCAGAACCCAAAGAAAAGGGAACCTGATTGTGGTCAGAAAGGGGAAAGTGTGGTACCAATTGCAGACTTTAATGTGCTTAACCACAGGAATGTCTTCCTCTAATGTGGCACTGGTAAATAATCATTCATCCTTATTAAAGTATCATTGATCTGCTTGACTGAATTACCACAGTGGTTCCTATCAAATATAATTATTGGATTTAGGAATGGTAAAACTAAATTAGGACTTTCAAAGTTCAGTACTGTACTCTGTGTGTACTCTGTGACCCCTGCTATGTTTTGCACATTTGCCCCAGCCAGGTCATGAACCTAGTAACACAACAGGTTTCTTTCTCAGTGTAGGCCTAAACAGATTTTGTCAACATTCGTTTGTGTGTGTCTAAGATGGAAAGAAGCACATTTGCAAAGAGAGCAATACGATATTTGTAAGATGAGTGTGGTAGTTTAAGTGGCTTGTTTTGCTTCCTCCAGGCATGGAGGACAGCAGTGGAGTTGCCATCCTGCTCCCCCTCTCTAGAGGCCAACAGGAGACTGTCTTCATCCCTGAAAGGGTGGAAACGCCTCCAGGTACCCAGATGGAGCCTAGGGATGATGACCAGAGGCAGCAGCAGGCCGCAGACTCCCTCATCGAGGTGATCGAGAAGCTCAGCAAGATCGTGGAGAAGCGCCCACGTCGATGTACCCTGGCTGGGAAGAAGAGAGCCCTCATGTCCTGTGCCTCCATCAGAGTCCCAGAGATCAGGGAGGGCAGTGGTGGATCCTCCCCCTGCAAGAGAGTCCGGGAAGTGGAGGAAGAGGTAAAAGAGGAGGAGATCAAGCCAGACAACAGTGCCCCTGCTGGCAGCAGTAGGACCATCACCTGTTACCAGTGCAGCCTGTGTCGGTTCCTGTCCCCGACCTTGAGCCTGCTGAAGGAGCACCTGCGGCAGCACGATGAGCAGCACAGTGACCTCATCCTCATGTGTTCTGAGTGTCGTTTCACCTCCAGCCACCAGGAGGAGCTAGAGGCCCATGTCAGGCTCCACTTCGACCGCAGCAACTCCAACAAGAACCCTGTATCCAGCCAGCAGGCCAGAGAGGGGAATGAGGACTTGGGGATGGGGGGTAGTGTGGAGGATGTTGTGTTCAAAACAGCCATGGACTGTGCTGAGGAGATCCCTGCTAAGAAGAAGTGGTACAGCTATGAGGAGTCTGGGATGTACCGCTGCCTGATCTGCAGCTATGTGTGTGGACAGCAGCGAATGCTAAAGACTCATGCATGGAAGCACGCAGGTCTGGTGGACTGCTCTTACCCGATCTTTGAGGACGAGGCAGTGGCACCTTCCAGACAAGAAGCACCAGCACCTCCTGTAGCTCCTCCTGCAGAGGAAGCCATAGTGGTCCTCACCCCGGTCCCAGAGAACTCCCAGAACCTCAACAAGATGTCCACCTTCCAGATTGACCTCTGTGCCCCTGTGGCGGAGTGTAGGAATGAGGCCAGGACAGAGCCAATCACAGAGGAGAGGCTATCTAAAGACTCAGAGCCTATGTTGGAGGTACAGGTGACCACAGAGACGGAGGTGGAACTTGTACAGGACTGTCATCAAATTACAAGCACAACAGACAGCCTCCTGTCATCAGCCCAGAAGATCATCAGCTGCAGTCCCAACAGTGCCGGCCATGTCAACGTCATAGTGGAGCGACTGCCGTGTGCAGAGGAACCCGTGGCCACCCAGCCCCTCCTCCCCAGCCCAGAGGTGGGCAGAGACGAGAGCCTGCTGGCTGCAGAGGAGACGGGCCATGTGGAGAACCAGCCAATGCTTGCTTACAAGGACGAGCAGCAGGAGGTGGTGATTTGCTGGAGCAACAGTGAGAGGCAGCAGACCACCACGGACCCTCCACGTGACGAGAATGCTCCCCCAGCCCGCAGGAGGACCCACTCTGAGTCTCTAAGGCTACACTCCCTGGCTGCTGAAGCTCTGGTGGCCATGCCCATGAGGACAGCGGAGCACATCAGGAGCATCGTGGGTCAATGCTCCCAGAGCCCTGACACGGGCCAGAGGCTCCTGGAGATGGCCACGGCTGCAGCAGTTTCAGCCGACAGAGCCCCTGCAGCGGTAGAGGAGCTGGCAGGAGTGGGCAGTGTGGGGTCAGCCCTGGTAGACCTGGAGCTACAGGGGTCCAGCGAGTACGGGCTGGCTGAGGGCCCCACCAAGGCTGGCATCAGCCTGTCCCTGCTGACGGTCATAGAGAGGCTGAAGGAGCGCTCGGACCAGAACGCCTCAGATGATGACATCCTGAAGGAGCTCCAGGACAACGCCCAGAGCCAGCACGCCGGGGAGGTCAGCGCCTGTGGAGGGGGGGACCCGGGTAACCCTGGTGGGGGTCTGGTGGACTACATCCCTGGCAGCGAGAGGCCCTACCGCTGTCGCCTGTGTCGCTACAGCAGTGGGAACAAGGGCTACATCAAGCAGCACCTGCGAGTACACCGCCAGAGACAGCCCTACCAGTGTCCCATCTGTGAACACATTGCCCTGGACAGCAAAGATCTAGAGGGCCACATGATCAACCACTGCAAGACCAGGGTGTACCACTGCAAGCAGTGTACTGAGGCCTTCTATTACAAAGTGAGTAGAAGGACTGAAGAGAGCGGAATTAGGACAGACTGTGCGCCTCAATGTCCCCGGGCAGGGATGTATTATTGAAGTGGCTCCTACCTCTAGGAGAGAATATTGCTCTTGAGTTTTTGTTTCTCCATGACCCAAATGACAGTAATTTAAGATGAACTGATTGTTGAAGTGAGAGTTGAGGTGGACGTTTGTCTGGTTGGTGCAGTTGAAGAGGTTTAGTTTGATTCAGGGAGCAGAGAAGTAGCCTGTTGATTTCATTACCTTCATGAGACACCGCGTCCATTCCTGCAGACGTCATTAAGTCCGTCATACGTCTGTGGTTTTTTCGGACTCCATAGATAGAGATGTTTTTTTTTAGAGAGGGGAGGGTAGCCTGTGTGTTTTTTCCAGCCCCCAGAAGATCTCGTTAAGTTTTTATTTTTACTGTTGGCTTTATTACTGACCCTTTCCACAGAGTCAGCTGAGGAACCACGTTAGAGACCAGCACGGTTTGGGCGACACCAACGCAACACTAACCCCTGTCACTGAAACCACGGCAACCATGGAGGAATCTGAAAAGATGACAAATGACGGTGAGGAATTTGTCAAATGTATTTTTCAATGGAAAGAAGTGGAGGGCGCTCGACCAACGCGAGTCGAGGTGCAACCCCCCCCCCCCCCCTCCCCCCCCAAAAAATAATGTTTTATAAATTGAAAAGATAAAAGGGCAACGCTCGCTCACCATTAAAAATGCTTTTTATTTAGGCGACTATTAAAAGCTTGATGTTTCAGCCTTCATCAATGGCCTTCATCAGAACCATCAAGCCTTTAATAAAAATCTGGAATAAAATCATGTTTTTAATGGTGAGCGTTGCGCCAAGTGTGTTTTTCAACTTGACCAAACACGATCTGTCTTTTTAATCTAAATCAAAGAATGTTTCTGACTTATTATCCTCTCCACTACCCGTTTTGTTCATTTAATTTTATTGGCACCTCATCCTTTATCCACAATATTTAATGAGTGTTCCGCTCTCCAGATTCCATCAGTTCGCAGAAGGTGTACAGATGTGATGTGTGTGATTACAGCAGCTCCACGTACGTTGGAGTTCGGAACCACCGGAGGATCCATAACTCTGACAAGCCTTACAGGTTGGTGCTGTGTGTCTGCTGTCTGTGTTTTTAATAATGTCAATAGGATTCATCGTGATTGCAATCTGGATTCCTTAGGACTTGACATTCAAGTAAATTTGCCAGTGGCACACCAGGCCACTGCCAACCAAAAGCTACTGTCCCGAATTGGGAAAAAAAATACTGGCCTGGGTCAAGATCTCACAGGATAGTGGATGATCTGTGCATAATTACAATATCAGGTGATTTTATTTATAATTTGTGGCATGAGCAAGCTAGCCTGTAATAACCCTCCCTTCATACACAAATAATACAATTTTAACTTCCAAACAATATCATGTTCACATTGCACAATTATTTTTGTCCCTGAAAACAATCAATCTCAAGAAGGGTGTTATTGTTAGCAATTTTGAACAGTCAGCAGGCTACAGTTGTAGGGCCCTATAAAATCAGTTCCATATTTTGCTTGATATCGTTTTTGTTTTTCCGGGTTTCTGAATTTGTTCAGGTTTTCACACTTTTTTTTAAATAGAAAAAACAACAACATTTGGATGTTCCATTTTCAACAATGATTAAACCAGGTCTGGTAAGTATTTTGGGGAGGGTGTAGTTGCCCTTTTATTAAATTGTGCATCTAGCAAGAGACCACTGTTTGCCTAGTGGTATTTCTGTACTGTACAACCTTGTTAGCATACCCATTGCTGCCTTAGTTAGCAGTCACAGGTAGATAGATATAAGTAGAAACATCTTACCTACCTCCCCTACCGGCGTTGGTCTTCTGTGAGGTGCTCCACGCGACAACCAGTTGAGAGCTGAGTACTCTTGCTGTCTGACAGATGATACCCCTCAAACTAGATTAGGTTCATTTTAGTTATCCAGTAATTCTCCTCTTTCCATGTTACCGATGACGTAATCATGTTGCTTACTCAAATCCATCAACCAAGACACTGCATCTCAGTGCAAGAGGCGTCACTGCACTACCTGGTTTGAATCCAGGCTGCGTCACATCCGGCCGTGATTGGGAGTCCCATAGGGCAGCGCACAATTGGCCCAGCGTCGTCCGGGGTAGGCTGTCATTGTAAATAGGAATTTGTTCTTAACTGACTTGCCTAGTTAAAAAAAATAATAAGTATAGAATCTAGATGTTATGATACAGAGCTCCAGCAGGGGGCAGTGAGTGTTAGGTAAAGATCAACCTTGGCTGCAGTCTACAGCTGGAGTATTTCTCTCAACGCAGCACCCATGTAAGCGGATCGGCCCTGCTCTGTGTACACACACACACACACACTCGAGGCGGCGTCTGGGTGGGGGCTGGGGATCTTATTCTCTAAGGCCACACACATCTAGTTAGTTTTCATTTTTTACCACTATATACCCTCAATAGAGCCCTTTCATGCAGGGGAGTGCAGTCTTTCTACTCTTGTGCTTTAGTATCCTTGACTCACTTCAAACCACTCCACAGGGAAGCACACGCCTTTTAACTAAGGCCATCTTATCCATTTGAGCCACACAGTGTATCGCATCTCTGAACATTGTGCTGCCAGCTACCCTTTCAGCTTAGCCTCGAAACAAAATAGCCGTCAAGACAACAGTATGGCCCTCCAGGCTTTTCCTGCTGTACTAGCCAAAACAGAATAGTAAACGGAGCATAAACAGCCAAGCACAACATGAACTGTCTAACAACTAGGCCTGTACAGAGATATTCCCTCTAATTCTGGCCAACTCTCTGGTACCGTAGGTGCTGCAGCTGTGACTTTGCCACGACCAACATGAACAGCCTGAAGAGCCACATGAGGAGACATCCCCAGGAGCACCAGGCTGTCCAGCTACTGGAGCAGTACAGGTGAGGACCGGGTCAGGGTTCAGCTACTGGAGCAGTACAGGTGAGGACCGGCTCAGGGTTCAGCTACTGGAGCAGTACAGGTGAGGACCGGGTCAGGGTTCAGCTTCTGGAGCAGTACAGGTGAGGACCGGGTCAGGGTTCAGCTACTGGAGCAGTACAGGTGAGGACCGGCTCAGGGGGTTCGAGGTCAGAGAGGGGAGACTTGGGCAGGGGTGTGGGAGAGGTAGAGAAAGTAGGCCTATGTGCTTCGAAAGAGTCTGGGGATGGAGGAAGAGCCAAAGTGTAAGAAGAACCCATCTCATCGACCATCAGAAAGAGCTCCTAATGAACTCTGCTTTTAGTGTCGATATAGAGGATGTCTGGGTATATGGAGCATGATGTCGAGCAGTACAGATAAGCGGTATCAGAGCATGTGTGCCACTAGGTCTCTCCCTGAGGAGTCTTTAGTGCGGCTGATCCCTTTTGATATAATGGAGTTGAGGGGATTAGTGGACCCCAAGCAGCATATTAAATCAGCCGCTACTGCTACAGGCTTGATCCCGTTCATTTCTCTGTTCCTTTACCCCCCATCTCACGTACTCCTTTCGTTTTTCAGGTGTTCACTGTGTGGCTATGTGTGCAGTCACCCTCCGTCCCTCAAGTCTCACATGTGGAAGCACGCTGGCGATCAGAACTACAACTACGAGCAGGTGAACAAGGCCATCAACGAGGCCATCTCCCAGAGCGTCCGGTGAGTGTGGGGGGGGGGGGAGGTTTTAACGGTCTGCCTTTACCATCTGTAAAGCTTCTAGACTGAAGCCTGTGTTTGGGTCCCAGTGAACTGGGATGTGTAGGGTCATGTCTCTGTCTTGATGGTGAGCCTGCTCTCTCTCCCTGGCTGTAGTTCCCCCAGTGCCCCGCAGAAAGTTTCAGCAGTGGGGGAGGCAGTGGCAGAGCAGTCTGGTGTGGTGCATTGTGGGAAGAAGGAGAGGGTCTTTGTGGACCCAGCCCCACTAGCAGAGGTTCCTGTGGACAGTGTGTTTGGCGGTGGCTCAGGGCCAACAACAGAGCTCATCCAGTGGTCCTCCAGAGAGCAGGCCCCACAGAGCGACAACCCCCAGCACAGCCCCCAAGGGAAGGAGGGGGTCCAGTCCCGGGCCGGCATGGAGTATTGTGTGCTGCTGTTCTGCTGCTGTATCTGTGGCTTTGAGTCTACCAGCAAGGAGAGACTGATGGAGCACATGAAGGAACATGAGGGAGACATCATCAGCATCATCCTGAACAAGGAGCAGCAGGGAGCAGCCCAACCAGCAGAGGGCAGCACAGCACAGTGAGACAGCATTTACCCCTCCCCTTACCCCAACAAAGAACCAGGAACCTACCCCCTTACTCACACTGAGTCTGATTTTAACAACTGTACCTTGCATCTTGTTTTCTGGTTCTTAATTTTATGAACTTAACAGAAGGTTACAAAAAGTGTATCAGTTGGAGCTCAGACATACAGAAAATTGGAAAACTCCCATTTCAAGGCGTTGCAGTAAAATGTTCTACCTGAACAAGTTCAGACACGTTTAATACCTCAGAAAACAGACATTTCCATATTTTCAAATGGAGCTCAGTCCATTCTACTCAGCAAACATATATTGACCACATGGCAGCTTTTGTATTAAAATACTGTAATATAATTTAATATATTTAATCCTTCACATTTATAGTTTATCTGTGGCACCTGCCCTAGGCTGTACAGAGATGCCATCTACTTGCATGTTGTGTTCATCTTAGCTATATTCAAAATGGGTTAATACAACCTGGTCTCAGAGCATTTCGTATTATTCTGTACATAAATCTGAGACAATCGATATTTTGCAAATTTGTAACGACTAATGTTAGCCACCTAGCTAGAATTTGTAACGTTGCATACGTTTAGCAAATTCATAACACGTTGTACGTTTTGCAAATTCGTTACATATAATACAAATTGTAGTTCTTAACATATCATTATGAAATGGATGATTTACTTCCACAAATTAATACATACCATACAAAATGTAACACATCATACTAATTTGAGTGTCCTGGATTTACGTTTACGATGTTACGTCTAGTCTATGAGACCAGGCTGGTTAATAATATGTATCAATGTAGGCCTATGCATGTTGGTTTCCGTTATGTCGGAGCAAAGGAAAAGCCTTATTTTATTTAATTCACTGTTTGATTCTATTTTGACCTATTGGACCTCTGGTACGTTTATGGTAATGATGGGCCACTTGAGGGTGGTTTCCTAAAGCTGTAGGATAGATAGGCTGGCACTAGTTGTTGTTTTACCAACATTCACCACGGCGTCAAGGCTTCTTGAGGCAGAAATCGGTTAGGAAGGAATTTCTACGGTACGATCAGTCAATTATGGTGCATATTAGTGGTCATTTTAGACCCCGGCGAGATGGTAAATGGACAATCATTGAACTTTGATTGCAGCCAACACCCAACTGTGTTTAGCTTCGGCTACGTATTACTGTTCTGATTACGATAATCATTTCTAGATTCAAGTTTTAGCTCAACAATTGCCAAGTTGATCCCTTGAATATGGTAAGCAGTTCCCAAAGTTTCTCCACATAGGCCTAGCACTTGTCGATAATGGATGGCTGGAGTGATTGACATCCTAGCACAGAGCGGTGTGCTAGCATAGTAAACCTATGAATGAACCTGCTATTCCTATCTTTGTGTGCTGTGTTGACCAATAGCGGAGGGTGATGTATATGACCAGCTTTTCAAGTGATGGGGCCTATAGGCTACTGTAGACTGACGTTGGATATGGTGTTTTCCGTTTGACTACCTCTGCTAAAGTATTTCCAAACTTCACTCACCTTTCCATTTAGTTTCACACTAAACATGCTTTGGTATGCAGAGTGGTGACTTGGAAATCATTTCCATGCCCTTACTGTTTTTATGTAGACAGATAGGTGTAGGGAATTATGATCAAATTAAATATCCATAATTTGAGGGATTTCTGGATTTGCGTTTGTGTAGCTCAATGTGTCAAATAAATGAAATCGTTATCTTCTGCACGCTGAAATTCTCATTATAATGGCAGATTATTCCCATGTTAATTTACAATTCAAAGTACTAACGTCAGGAAGACCGTGACGGTCTGCATTTAAACCGCACTTAATTCCCCCACCCCCAATTTACATAGTTTGCATTTTAATTAGTGGTTCAGTGAATTAAAGCAAGAGACAAGCAAGCAGAACCACATGCTGATCATAGGCCACTTTCTGCTACGTATAATCTATCTGGGGGGTTTATATGATTCTATTTGTGGACGTACTGTAGTGCAGCTTCTTGCTGTGTCTTTCTGAAAGCCTAATGATCGTCTTACCTATGCAGACCATGAGACAGAGGGGATACGGTGGGAAAGGGAACTGACTAGTGGCCTAAGTGAATTGATTGGTGGTTGTGGGTCAGAGGTGCAAATAGTTTTGGATAGATCTGACGTCGTATTTCTTGTGGGAAAGCTTCAGGTTATCTGAATGTTCAATGTGACAAACACATTGGCGCTGCAGATGTTAACTCAAACCGGTGCTCCTGGCACCTACTACCAGACCCCGTTCATAGGCACTTAAATATTTTGTCTTGCCCAATCCCCCTCTTGAGTGGCACACACACACACAATCCATGACTAAATTGTGCTAATACATTTGTTCCGTAGTTGATGTCCAGACTGCTGGCGAAATTGCATACTCAATTAGATATATTACTATGCTTATTTATCTCTTATACTACTTGTTATTTGTCTATTTGATTTGGAAATGTTAGATTTCAGATGGTGATGCATCCATGTGAGTCTACCACTCTGGCTTTCATTTCAGAAATTAGGCGATGAACTGACATGAGAACCTGGATGGGAGGGAAAGGTTCTTCTAGGTTGTGTGACATCTGATGTGGATGATTTTGACATGTTCTTTGTTTGACTTAACCAACCCTTATCCCCAGGTCCCTACTCAATTCAACTACAGGGTGCCATGTGATGCGTAACCGTCAATAGATTGTGCATTTTCAAAGACATTTTAATGTGCTATTTTTGCTCATCCTGTCAACGTTTGTGCCTTTTTTTGGTCTTTGAGTCTCTGAGAGTCTCTCGTAGTCATTAGCTAGCTATTTGTTATAGGCTATATCTGCCCGCGGGTGCTGTTGTGCGCCCATCTGTTCAGAATGATAATCCAAGGAGGTCGTGGGTGTTATTCAGTCAAAGCTGAATAGCCTCTGTAACGCCAACCCCTTGCTCTGTGATGTATCCCACACACTGGTTGGAGCAACGTTGTTTCCACATTTCAATAAAATGACATTGAACCAATGTGGAATAGATGTTGAATTGACGTCAGTGCCCAGTGGACTGGGCCTGTACATAATTAGTTGAAATACTGTAGTATTGCAAACTGACATTTTTTTTTTTATAATCTATTTTTTAAATATATTGTAAAGAAAAAACACTAAGTCCAATGTTTTTTTTGTTGCTGAAATAAATACATTTGCTAAAATGTTGGAAAATGGGTGTGCTTTTTAATTGGCTATAAAATGTATTTGCGGGGAGTGTTATTTTTTTTACACAGAGCTGTATGTGTTTCGAGCCAAAGTTAGAGAAGGTGATATCTCTCACTTTTTACACTGTTAATTAACGCTGTTCAGTGCTTAACTTGTTTCAAGTTCAGTGTGTATTCGCTCCGGAGGCCACAGAGCGATGCTTGCTATCTATTTATTTTGAGCATCATAGACAGTATTATGTCATATCTTTGCCTATGTATTTTTGTAATAAATACTTTGTGGATGAACTGTGGTTGTTTTTTTTTCAAAAGAACAAGTGTCTGGGTCATTCCATATGATTTATTAAATCACTTTTTGGCAGCACCCCTTTTGATTTAAATGAAGGCTTCCATACATGTTTGCCCATGGTAGAAGTGGTCAGAAAGTGACCTGTTGGACCTGAAGAACAAAACATTCAGGAGTTAAAGGTGCTCAAAGTTGACCCATTTTGCATACCCCACCCTACCATGAGAGAGTCATGTCTTCATTACTGAAAAAGATAAACGGTTGAGTTTATCATTTGAAAGTTTACAAACAAGGTTGTCAAACTATTTTATTTATTGAAAAAGTTTTTGGTAAAATTGTATTTTTTTTTAACCTTTACGCATTTTTAGTTAATTGTTACTAAACTTCAAAATTGTGTTTATATGATCATATGCACAGTGTACAAAATATTAGGAACACCTTCCTAATATTAAGCTGCACCACTTTTTGTCCTCAGAACACCCTCAATTTGTCAGGGCATGGACTCTAAAGTGTCAAATGATAAACGCAGCAGTGTTGCATTTCAACAGTGTACCTGCTAAATTGGAGTGGTATGAAGGAATATGTCCAATCAATTGAATTTACCACTGGGGGACTCCCAAGTTGTAGAAACATCTCAAAGATGCTCAATGGAAACAATGGGTAAGGCCTATGACCAAGAAGGAGAGTGATGGAGTGCTGCATCAGATGACCTGGCCTCCACATCACTCAACCGCAACCCAATTGAGATGGTTTGGGTTGAGTTGGACCGTGGAGTGAAGGAAAAGCATCCAACAAGTGCTCAGCATATGTGGGAACTCCTTCAAGACTGTTGTAAAAAGAATTCCAGGTAAAGCTGGTTGAGAGAATGCCAAGACTGCAAAGCTGCCATCAAGGCAAAGGGTGGCTACTTTGAAGAATCTCAACTATAAAATATATTTTGACTTGTTTAACACTTTTTTTGGATACTACATGATTCCATATGTGTTATTTCATAGTTGTGATGTCTTCACTATTATTCTACAATGTTGAAAATAGTAAAAATACAGAAAAACCCTTGTAAGAGTAGGTGTGTCAACTTTTGATTGGTACTGTATATATATATATATATATATATATATATATTTTTTTTTTTTTTTTTAAATAATGTTTTTGACTGCACTGGGCCTTCAAAAAACGTTTTTTCATGAAATTCTGAAATAGTTTGACAACCCTGTTTGTAAGTTTTCCAATGATATCAAACTCAACCGTTTATCTTTTTCAGTAATGAAGACATGACTCTCATGGTAGGGTGGGGTATGCAAAATGGGTCAACTTTGAGCACCTTTAACTCCTGAATGTTTTGTTATTCAGGTCCAACATGTCACTTTCTGACCACTTCTACCATGGGCAAACATGTATGGAAGCTTTCATTCATCACTGGACCTTAAAGTGGGAATTGCTACATCCATTTTTTGACTTATAAATGAATGACATGTACCCATTGATTCTTAAAGAATATACACTATACATGCAAAAGTATGTGGATACCCCTTCAAATGAGTGGTTTTGGCTATTTCATCCACACCCATTGCTGACAGGTGTATAAAATTGAGCACACAGCCATGCAATCTCCGTAGATAAACATTGGAAGTAGAATGGCCTTACTGAAGAGGTGAGTTACTTTCAATGTGGCACCGCCATAGAATGCTACCTTTCCCACAAGTCAGTGTGTCAAATTACTACCCTGCTAGAGCTGCCCTGATCAACAGTAAGTGCTGTTATAGTGAAGTAGAAACGTCTAGGAGTCACAACGGCTCAGCCGCGAAGTGGTAGGCCACATAGAAGGGGACTGCCATTGGACTCTGGAGCAGTGGAAACGTGTTCTCTGGAGTGAGGAATCACACTTCACCATCTGGCAGTCCAATGAACAAATCTGGGTTTGGTGGATTCCTGCCCCGATGCATAGTGCCAACTGTAAAGTTTGGTGGAGGAGGAATAATGGTCTGCGTCTGTTTTTCATGGTTCGGGCTAGGCCCCTTAGTTCCAGTGAAGGGAAATCTTAAAGCTACAGCTTACAATGACATTCTAGATGATTATGTGCTTCCAATTGTGTTGCAACAGTTTGGGGAAGGCCCTTTTCTGTTTCAGCATGACAATGCCCCCGTGCACAAAGCAAGGTCAATACAGAATGGTTTGTCGAGATCGGTGTGGAATAACTTGAATGGCCTACACAGAGTCCTGACCTCAACCCCATCGAACACCTTTGGCATGAATTGGAATGCCGACTGCGAGCCAGGCCTAATAGCCCAACATCAGTGCCCAACCTCCCTAATGCTCTTGTGGCTGAATGAAAGCAAGTCCCCGCAGCAATGTTCCAACATCTAGTGGAAAGCCTTCCCAGAATAGGAGAAAAGGAGAACCAACTCCATATTAATGTCCATGATTTTGTAATCAGATGTTCAACGATCAGGTGTCCACATACTTTTGGTCATGTAGTGTAACTTGAAAATGCCTCATGAGCTTAGTTCAACTGTCCTACCCCATCAGAACCCAAAATATAATCTTGTTTAACACTCCATCATTTTTTAAACAATGTAATTGTAAACAAACACTGCATTGCCTCAAAACATGGTTGAAACTATACTTTTGATACAATGGATTGTCAGTCTTTGCCTCCATAGCTCTGAATTTGAGAGTGGCTACATTTCTCCAGCCCCATTCCTCAGCTTTTTACCAAAACGGGCAGGGTGTTGCATTGTTATTGTTTCTACTGCGAATGTCTTTTTAAATTCTACCACAGAGGCTACATGTTAGATAAGGACATCCATCAACATGGACGGTCCCCATCTCATAGTGGTAACACTAGTGTGGCACTACAGAGGGAAGAAGCAAGCGGACTGTATTGCAAGGTGCTAGCAGTGTTATTTTCAGGTTCCCATTTAGGATAATTCAATCCTAGACAATATTAAAATGTAGATGAGCATAGCAAATTGATCTGGAATTGAACTCAATATGGTAAGGGAAGCTTTCTTTTCACATGGCTGTGCTTCTCCCCTCTTAAAGTGCTGTAACCCCGGGCTGCTAGTGTAGTGATAAGCAGAGGATGGATTCTCCTCATTGGGAATCAGAATGTCTCCTTCTATAATCTCTTCATTTTACAGGAAACCCTGACCACCTCTCAGAGCAGCTAAGAAAAATAATTTCACCAACTCACTCGTTTACAAGATCAAGCTTTTACCTAAACCTTTAATGGGCCCCGTGAAAGTGGAGATCAAGACAAAATTGAAAAAAAATTAAGAAAAGAAGGACTCTGGACTCACACTCAATTCAAGTGACTTTTAGGCCTTTACAGTTTAGATCCCAAATTGCCAAGCTCTAAAACCCCTCTTTTGTGTTCAAGTAAGTAAAAAGAATAAATCAGAGAGTGTTCTATCCCATGGCTTAAGAATTCCAATAGGGTCTTCTGGGAAAGATGAAGGTTTAACTTTTATAGGCCAAGGCCTTTCACTCGCAGTCTTACTTCTTGAACTTCCCAGAGATGGCATGAGTGAGTTGGGGAATTGAGAGAAGAGGGAGCAAGGGAGAGAGTGCTCAACCTACTTTTCCTTTGTGCTTATCAAGAAAGAAACCAAGACAAACAAGCACCTTCCATGAAAAAAAGGATAGCCATTAAACATTTACGCCTTTCTTCCCCCATAATCCTGTGCTCCTACAAGCGGCAAGCCAATTTATTTTCTTAAATCTCTTTGATAATCTTCAGCCCTTTCATGTCAGCAGCTGCACTTTCAATTTTTTTTCCATCTGAATGCCCAGAGACTTCTCTCTTGTCCTCTACAATGTCTGATATCTCAAAGAAATTCTATGGGGTCTCCATACAATGTAATGATTCAATTTGGACTTGTTTACTCCCCATCTTGGAGTGACATAACTTGATCTTTAAAAATGTATATGTCACAATAAATGATGGAGTGGTCATTATTTCAGATCGATGTAGTGAATATTGGGTAATGTAAGTATGAGATGTATTCTAATGGGGACTTTCAGATTAAAATAACAACCAGGTCAAAGAATAGGCTATGCGCTGTCCTGGGGTTTATGGGTAATTCATTTCCACCAATGTGGATGTATTCGTTTTAAGTATAATAAAGATGACATGCAATTGAATGAACTATTTTCATAAGGAACTGGTACAGTATTTAATAATAACTACCCGACAATGTACAATACACAAAATATATCAATATCAAACCGAAAAACTTGCCCTTTGCAACCAACCAATCAATGTATAAATCAATGTG
The DNA here is from genome assembly GCF_057628025.1 of Oncorhynchus mykiss. Classification (NCBI taxonomy): domain Eukaryota; kingdom Metazoa; phylum Chordata; class Actinopteri; order Salmoniformes; family Salmonidae; genus Oncorhynchus; species Oncorhynchus mykiss. The sequence continues at coordinate 12,460,101 of NC_143047.1, forward strand.
TGACAAAGTGTGTGTGTGTATGTGCGTGCTCGTGTTCTCTGCATCATTCTGACATTTAAAGCACCTCAAATAAAAACACATGCTCTCCCTGTAAAAATAAATGATTCAATAAAATAATATCAGGGACTCATTGCACTATTCATAAATAATTAGTATCAGCATATGCCTCACAACCATAAGCATACATGTATTTGCTATTATTATCATCACCTGTTATCTGTACAATATTTACACACACCATACAAGTCAAAAGTTTGGACACACCTACTCATTCTAGGGTTTTTCTTTATTTGTTACTATTTTCTACATTGTAGAATAATAGTGAAGACGTCAACAATGTGAAATAACACACACGGAATCATGTAGAAACCAAAAAAAGTGTGATTCTTCAGTGGACACCCTTTGCCTTGATGACAGCTTTGCACACTCTATGCATTCACTCAACCAGTTTCATGAAGTCGTCACCTGGAATATATTTCAATAAACAGGTGTGCCTTGTTAAAAGTTCATTTATGGAATTTCTTTCCTTCTTAATGCGTTTGAGCCAATCAGTTGTGTTGTGACAAGGTAGGGGTGGTATAGAGAGCCCTAGTCCATTTTATGGCAAGAACAGCTCAAATAAGCAAAGAGAAACAACAGTCCATCATTACTTTATGACATGAAGGTCAGTCAATACGGAACATTTCAAGAATTTTGAAAGTTTCTTCAATGATGAAACTGGCTCTCATGAGGAATCAAGCCTTCATGGTCGAATTGCTGCAAAGAAATCACTACTCGAGGTTTCACCAATAATAAGAAGAGACTTGCTAGGACCAAGAAACATGAGCAATGGACATTAGACCCGGTGGAAATCTGTCCTTTGGTCTGATGAGTCCAAATGTGACATTTTTGGTTCCACCCGCAGTACATTGTGAGATGCAGAGTAGGTGAACGGATGATGTGGTGGGATGGTGTGATGGTGTGGGGGTGTTTTTCTGGTGTCACTGTCTGTGATTTATTTAGAATTCAAGGCACACTTAACAAAATGGCTACCAGAGCATTCTGCAGCGATGCACTATCCCATCTGGTTTGCACTTAGTGTGACTATCATTTGTTTTTCAACAGGACAATGACCCAACACACCTCCAGGCTGCGTACGGGCAATTTGACCAAGAAGGAGAGTGGAGTGCTGCATCAGATGACCTGGCCTCCACAATCACCTGACCTCAACCCAATTGAGATGGTTTTGGGATGAGTTGGACTGCCGAGTGAAGGAAAAGCAGCCAACAAGTGCTCAGCATTTGTGGGAACTCCTTCTTCAAGACTGTTGAAAAAGCATTCTGGTTGAGAGAATACCAAGAGTGTGCAAAACTGTCATCAAGGCAAAGGGTGGCAACTTTGAAGAATTTCAAGTATAAAATATATTTTGATTTGTTTAGTGGTGGTGGTACTTAGGCTACATTCTGGATGTAAGATGTATACAAACTGTTTACAATTGTGTGAGTTGCTGTCTTTTTGATGTTGACATTCAGATTAATAATGTGCTATTGTGTGTTCTGTGTATCGATTTTTGTAGGACCAGAATTATACTTATTTATTTATTCATTTATACATAAAAAGTAGCAGTTTTTCGTCTCTGCATATTAACCAAATACCCCCCCCCCCCCCCCCTCAAGTTTCTCTAGTTGTTTCAAGCCTATATTCGACTAAACTAGAGACTCTACGCACGTATCGAGTGTCCGTGGGAGGGAGAGAGTAGAAACCTTTGGACATCCGATAAGGGATTGCAAGCACTGTCGAGGGTGAGGCTTAAATATATGAGCAAGTGTAAACAAATCCTTTTTTGTTGCTATCAAAAGCGAAATTCATTATCGAGCGATCATGAAACCGATGCTGATGCTGTCCATTCGAAGAGACCGAGATTAGCGAGTGATGGGATCTGATATTTCATGACATCCTAGCAGCGGCGTGAGTAGGAAATGCCGCTGCAACCCAGGCCTGTGTGAATGAATGAAAACAGCGAATGAATGAAAAGCATGAGACAATTGTGTAGTTTGTTTTGCGGATTTTCATGGGTTACCACAAAAATGTTTTTGTTTAGTTTTTATTTTTGCAAAATTGTAACGGTAGCGTAGGAAGATGGAGACGCGACACACTTTCGATAGATGACATTTGATGACATCGGGGGACACGTTGATTTTGCAGTCCGGCCCATACCGTAACGGTGTAAACATTGCTGTTTGCTGTTCATATTAAGGCAATAGTACCTATACAATGACACGTCATAAATATGAGAGATGCTTTGCATTATACTCCAGGTGTCCATTATGATTCCAATTCCATAGCCTATATAGGATGGGATATCATTGGACAATAGCCTGCTGAAGGAGGCAAGGAGCCATATTCAGCCTCGCAGCATCACACTTTGATGTTGTTTTAACAGGTATTTTTTTAAATTATGTGTGAATGGAAGGTACCCTCTTCGCGTGTTAGGCATTTAAATGTACGTTCTGCTCTCTCTCTCTCTCTCTCTCTCTCTCTCTGTGTGGTGTAAATGTACATTCTGCTCTTTCTCTCTCTCTCTCTCTCTGTGGTGTAAATGTACGTTCACTTACCGAGTACCTATGTTTGTCCTCTTGTTGTGTGCCTTTCTTTGTTTGCTGAAATCCATACTTTTTAATAAAATGTTAATCAAATACAACTACAGCCTGTTGCGATTCAATTCGCAGATGTGCATTCGAGCCGAGTTGCCATCTTAGAGCAACAGCAACGAGGAAACGGTCTGATTGTATTTGATTAACGAGTTATTAAAAAGTATGTTTACTGAAATCCGAAGGCATTCAACAACAGGATAAACATAGGTACACGGTAAGGGTGTAAGAATTAAACATGTTTACGTATCAGCGCATAGCAATTAGAGAATCGACGGAGTCAGATTCATTTAAAAAACAAATCTAGTCTGCTCTCAACTCCGCGGAGGAGTTCAGGTACTTGGCTGTGTGTGTGGAAGACTAAAAAGCTGCCCCTCCTTTTTTCAGTGAGCCACAATGACTGCCCTTAGGCAGAGGAAGGGCAGCAAAGGAAGTAAGGAGCCTGGTCCAGAAGTCCTGTGCCAGAGGTTCAACCCTTCAGCGGATCCTTTAGAGAGGTCTTCAGATGGTTAGTGTCATGCTGATGGAGCCACCCAACTGGTACCTCTTGTGTGTCTCAACCCATTTGAATGTTGTCAAGGAGGGTGGTCACGTGTGTTGCGAAGCAAGAGGTTCACTGGTTTGAGACTGGTACGGGGCAGTTGGACAGAGGAAGCTGAGCTGTTAGCAGCACAATGACCCCGGTCACATACACATAGTATAGAATTGCTGAAATACTATCTTGCCATTTGTTCTCATCGTTTCTCTATGTCGAATGCATGCTTCATAGTTTTACATTGTAACAGTCACTGGTATAATTTAACTCCATCTAACTTTAATTTAACCGCGATGATCAACAAACAGTGAGAGTTGTAGTATAATGTCTTGTTTAACGCCGCGCCGCTCTAGTTACGGGCACCATGTCTGCACAGCATGCCGGCTGTGTTCTGGTAAAGGAGGGTCAAAGCGGGATTCCGAAACTGAAGTATGGTTCCAGAGAGGCGAAGGGAAATGCCAACCCTGTATTCACCGCGGAGGGAACTCTTTTCCCGTGACGTGTTAAAATTGCAATAGCAAAGTACCTTTCATTCATTGATTTTTGTGTACTGCTAAAATAACTCTATTTAAAATCTGATCAGCACGTTTGAAACTTTATATCATGACGATGTGTATTTAAAATGAATGTTTTGTGAACCGCCCTTCAGGTAGAGAATGGCACTGTCTACTCCGCATAGATTCTCTCTGTCCCTTCTTGTCAGTTAAGCTTTGTATGTTCTGTTCCTGCACCTTAAATCTGTTTTTTATTACATTTTTTAAGTTGAGACTTTAGGACAGCTGAGACTTAATTTATCCGGTTTGTCTATTTTTAAAGCACTTTGGTTTATTTTCTCTAGTCATCATTTGTATTTAGCAAATTTGAAAAATAAAACCCGTACGTTGTTTGCACCCTATCTAAGTGTCTCTCGTTGCCTCCTTGCTCATCCCTAACATGGTGGCACGACCAGTAGAAGGCACTGAGTAGAGGTAGTTTAGCTTAGATACATTTGTTCTCTTTTTCTTAATGACAAAACAAGAGAACTAAACCATGGGACCGAAAAGGGACAAACCAGGACCGGCACCACCTCTCCATGTGGAAGGTGTGGCCAAAGACGGGGGTGAATGAGGTGAACCCATACCAGACAATCCAGGTGGGACCTCATTGGAGTTGACCCTCCTGTTCAGATGTGCGACATCAGGCTGGATCGGTAGGCCGATCGACAGGCGCAAAGGTAGAAAGCAATGCAGCACCAATTCGGGCTTCTGGAGCTGGAGGAATAGAGCAGGATGACCCCTGTCCCTGACCAGGCACTAGGTGGCTCTTCTGCGGTCGATGGCAGGGACACTGGCCTAGGAGCTGCAGGTTCCCTCCCCGGTGGCCCTCTGGGCCCTGATGACCTTAACCCCCGATCAGACTGACCAGTGTCCTTCCCCATCTGACCCTAATCCAAGTCCACGTACAGGTCCGTATCGGGTCCAAGAGTCCAGGTTAAAGCGGTTAAATGACAATGATGACATTATCCAACCACTTTTGAGATATTTACAATACTATGTCGGTGGCCAAAAGCAGACAGGGCAATCACATTGATCACATTGCTTACTGGTAAGGCTAGGAGTGCTTGTGTTCACATGGACATTACTGAGTCACGAGTCTATGCTAAAGTTAAAGAAGGCTCTCATAGCATAGTACAGTATCAACCCAGAGACCTACGGACAGCTTTTCCGCTCCCTGGAGGTAGAGCCAGAGGAGACAGAATTTTATGGGAAGTGGGTGCCGCCCTCTATCAAGACTGACGCAAGTAAGAAAGACAATTATCCTTGAACAGCACCTCCGCATGCTGGTGCCGGAGCTGTATGCGTGGGCCAGGGAGCATGACACGGCAACCACTGCTGAATCTGCAGCCCATGCTGACACCTTTGTGGTTGTCCGATGCCGGGTCCAACCCTGGAGTTGTGGCAAGCAGCCAAAGAACTCAGGGGCCAACAAACACCGTACTTCCAGAACCTAAAGACTACTCCAGCCATAGGCAAGCCTATCACTCCTTGGGATAGTCATTTTAGTCGAGGCCCTATCGCTAGGCCCCCAGGCAGAGCTCCCATTTGTTCCCAGTGTGGTCAGGAAGGTCATACTAAGCCCTTCTGCCCCAGGAACAATGCCAAAGTAGCCCACGTGTGTTGTGCCAAGGCCAAAGGTCATTGAGCAGGGTGAGAATCCCCCTTTGCAGGACGGTGCTGTTTCACTCGATGGCCAGGTTGTCAGGGCACTGGTAGACACCGGCAGACTGGTGCAGAATAAGTTGGGTTCTTACCCACATGTGGGACCAAGACTCTAAAGTTGCTATCCGGTATGTCCATGGTGACGAGAAACATTACCCCACAGCAGAGGTCTACTTGAAAGTGCAGGAGCAGTCTAATCTTTATTTTCAATAAAATATATTGATGTTAGTTTGGATTAGGTTCTGCCAGTTTGAAAATGTTAAATTGTCAATACATTGCCCATTCCTTGACTGCGCATGAGTGACCTTTTACCACATGACTCAACACATCTGTTTGGTGAGCAGACTTACTGCAGTGATTTTCCCTATAACTTATGTATTTTTTAATGGGGCAATCAGCAGTTGCTACATCCATTTTGGGATTTATAAATTATTAATGATATGTACCCATTTGATTCTTAAAGAATACAATTTATGAATGCCTCGTGAGTTTAGTTCAACTGCCGTACCCCGTCAGAAGCCAATATATACTTTTTTTTAAATGTGATACAGGGAATATGAACAAACATCTATATAACCTTGAATATGGTTAACTTTCATGTTGATATCATGGATGGTCAATCCTTGCATCCATAACTTTGATAGTGGTTACATTTCTCCAGCTCCATCCATCAGCTTTTTACTGAAACGGGCATTGGTCATTTTGTTTTTGTTTCTACAGCTTATTTCTGTTTTCAATGGCATCTGAAAGCAAAAGTACTTTATTCAATATTAGATTATTAGGTTGAACCAGAGCCATACAGTTGAAGTCGGAAGTTTACATTCACTTAGGTTGGAGTCATTAAAACTAGTTTTTCAACCACTCCACAAGTTTATTGTGAACAAAATGTAGTTTTGGCAAGTCTGTTAGGACATCTACTTTGTGCATGACACAAGTAATATTTCCAACAATTGTTTACAGACAGATTATTTTACTTATAATTCAGTGTATCACAATTCTAGTGGGTCAGAAGTTTACATACACTAAGTTGACTGTGCCTATAAACAGCTTGGAAAATTCCAGAAAATGATGCCATAAAAAAGCCAGACTACGGTTTGCACATGGGGACAAAATCGTACTTTTTGGAAAAATGTCCTCTGGTCTGATGAAACAAAAATAGAACTAACCATTGTTATGTTTGGAGGGAAAAGGGGGAGGCTTGATAGCCGAAGAACACCATACCAACCGTGAAGCACCGGGGTGGCAGCATCATGTTGTGGGGGGGACTGGTGCACTTCACAAAATAGATGGCACCATGAGGAATGAAAATTATGTGGATATATTGAAGCAACATCTCAAGACATCAGTCAGGAAGTTAAAGTTTGGTCGCAAATGGGTGTTCCAAATGGACAATGACCCCAAGCATACTTCCAAAGTTGTGGAAAAATGGATTAAGGACAACAAAGTCAAGGTATTGGAGTGGCCATCACAAAGTCCTGACCTCAATTCTATAGAACATTTGTGGGCAGAACTGAAAGACCATGTGCGAGCAAGGAGGCCTACAAACCTGACTCAGTTACACCAGCTCTGTCAGGAGGAATGGGCCAAAATTCAACCAACTTATTGTGGGAAGCTTGTGTAAGGCTATCTGGAACGTTTGACCCAAGTTAAACAATTTAAAGGCAATGCTACCAAATACTAATTGAGTGTATGTAAACTTCTGACCCACTGGGAATGTGATGAAAGAAATTAAAGCTGAAATAAATCATTCTCTCTACTATTATTCTTACATTTCACATTCTTAAAATAAAATGGTGATCCTAACTGAGCTAAGACAGGGAATTTTTACTAAATGTCAGGAATTGCGAAAAACAGAGTTTAAATGTATTTAGCTAAGGTGTATGTAAACTTCCGACTTCAACTGTATACAGTAGGGATGCACGATGTATCGGTGAGCATATATTGGCAGATATTAGCTAAAAATGCTAACATTGGCCCGATGTCTAGTTTAACGGCAATGTACAAAACCGAAGTCAAAGCTACACAAAACAAAAAAAGAAAAATACTAAGCGCCCAACAACTAAACAAGTTCAAGTCCAGCAGTCATTTGAAAGTGTAAGAACATTTCAGCGAGACAACTCAAAGGAAAAATCCATTGAAGCCAAGATAACAGAATTCATTGCCCTTGACAATCGACCGTTCTCTGTCGTGGATGATGTTGGCTTTTGTCGACTGGTCGAGCACCGGTACACACTACCAAGTAGGTGCTATTTTTCAGATGTTGCCCTACCAGAGTTGCACAGTATTGTTGAAGCACATCCTGGAGCTACTTGCTACTGCCATTAGCTTCACAATTGACATTTGGACCAGCGATGTCAGCCCCATGAGCATGCTGAGTCTGACAGCACAGTGAGTTGATGAGGATCTCATACTGAGGAAAGCCGTATTGCATGCTCAAGAATGTCCTCGTTCTCATACCGCTGCTGCCATTTCAATGACATTTGAAAACATGTTTGAAACATGAACACACTCCTAGCACCATTCGAACAACTGACTGGAGAAATAAGCTCATCAACTGTGTCTGCAGCAGACGTGATACCCTCTGTCATGGCATTGAAACGCCTGCTCAACAAAACTGCCGGCACAGACCGTGGGGTTAAAACTTAAAGTATTTGAGCCTGTGAAGAAGCTATTCATGGCATTCTCTCTGAGCCACTTTACTGTGTCGCTACTTTGATGCAGACAAGAAACAGGGTTTACCTGAAATGTTACATACACAGCTGAACAAGATGGAAACGGACACAAGTGACAGTGCACACTGAGGAAGAGCGGTCACGGACCGACATAGCGGAAACCTCACTGCTTGACATGTATGATGAAGTCCTGGTTGAGAATGAAACGACTGCACAAATGAACAACGAAACAGCACAGCAAGTAAGTGAAAGAAATAGGTTTTATTTATGTTTTACTGGTAATGGGGACATACGTAAATGCCAACGATATAACTTTTTGGTCAGTGTGGTGTGTGTGTAACCTTTATTGAACTAGGCAAGTCAGTTTAAGAACACATTCTTATTTACAATGACTGCCTACCCCAGCCAAACCCGGACTACGCTGGACCAATTATGCGCCGCCCTATGGGACTCCCGATCACGGCCGGATGTGATACAGCCTGGATTCGAGCCAGGGTCTGTAGTGATGCCTCTTGTACTGAGATGCAGTGCCTTAGACCGCTGTGTGTGTGTGTGTGTGTGTGTGTGTGTGTGTGTGTGTGTGTGTGTGTGTGTGTGTGTGTGTGTGTGTGTGTGAGAGATAAATATTTAACTACTAGAATGCTTAAAAGGCCACTTTTTATTTTAATATATCGGTTATCGTTGTTTTTTTTTTGCAGGGAAATATCGGTATCGGCCAAAAAATGTCATATCGGTGCATCTCTAATATACAGTATATAGAGAGAGTTAAGCCAATGCGGTTGAAGGTTCTGAGAGCACCACTTTCTCCTCCATAGCCATTGCTAAGTGATACTTCTGTGTTGTACTGTTTATTTCTGATAGTTTTCAAAACCTATGAAGATGTCCAGTGAAAGCAGATATGCAATTTGTTGACACTACAACAGAAGACTTGGATACACATCATCCCGAATGCTAATCAATAAAAACGTATTGTGTTGTTACATCACCAACATTTCAAGAATAATGTTCTATATGGACACTAACATGGCGGCCGTTCTTAAACCTGGCTTAACTCTATACACTGAGTATAACAAACGTTCCTAGTATTGAGTTGCCCTCAGAACAGCCTCAATTCGTTGGGGCATGGACTACAAGGTGTCCGAAAGCGTTCCACAGGGATGCTGGCCCATATTGACTCCAATGCTTCCCACTATCATGACTGTCCACAAGAATAAAATGGCGCCGGAAGAAATGGCAGCAGTTTTACGGGCATCCAACCAATTGTGCTATTATGTGGGGGGGTTTTTCGCGCTATTTGTAACTTATTTTGTACATAATGTTTCTGCAACCGTATCTTACGGCAAAAAAAGAGCTTCTGGATATCAGGACAGCGATCACTACCTCGGATTAGACAAAGAGCTTCTGGATATCAGGACAGCGATCACTCACCTCGGATTAGACAAAGAGCTTCTGAATATCAGGACAGCGATCACTCACCTCGGATTAGACAAAGAGTTTCTGGATATCAGGACAGCGATCACTCACCTCAGATTAGACAAAGATTTTTTCTACAAGACATTCTCCAAACACCCCACAGGACCGACATCCCCGTTATTTGCAAGAGGAAGCGACGCAGGTACAGCGGACAAAGAGCCGGATGCCTGGTCAGGACCCAGAGAAGGCCACCGGGAAAGCTGCCGTTACCGTCAATACTACTTGCCAATTACAATCATTGGACAATAAATTAGACGAGGTACGATCACGAATATCCTACCAACGGGACATCAAAAACTGTAATATCCTATGTTTCACGGAATCGTGGCTGAATGGTGACATGGACATTCAGCTAGTGGGATATACGCTCCACTGGCAAGCTAGAACAGCACACTCCGGTAAGACGAGTGGGGGGGGGGGCATGTTTGTAAACAACAGCTGGTGCACAAAATCTAAGGAAGTCTCTAGATTTTGCTCGCCTGAAGTAGAGTATATTATGATAAATTGCAGGCCACACTACTTGCCTAGAGAGTTTTCAGCTATACTTTTCGTGGCTGTTTATTTACCACCACAGACAGATGATGACACTAAGACTGCACTCCGTCAGCTGTATAAGGAAATAAGCACTCAGAAAACCACTCACCCAGAGGCAGCGCTCCTAGTGGCCGGAGACTTTAATGCAGGGAAACTTAAATCAGTTCTATCAACATGTTAAATGTGCAACCAGAGGGAAAACAATTCTAGATCACCTGTACTCCACATACAGATGCGTTCAAAGCTCTTCCTCACCCTCCATTTAGTAAATCCGACCACAACTCTATCCTCCTGATTCCTGCTTACAAGCAAAAATTAAAGCAGGAAGCACCAGTGACTCGGTCTATAAAAAAGTGGTCAGATGAAGCAGATGCTAAACTACAGGACTGTTTTGCTATCACAGGCAGGAACATGTTCCGGGATTCTTCTGATGGCATTGAAGAGTACACCACATCAGTCACTGGCTTTATCAATAACTGCATCGAGGACATCGTCCCCACAGTGACTGTACGTACATACCCCAACCAGAAGCCATGGATTACAGGCGGCAACATTCGCGCTGAGCGCAAGCAACACTGAGGCATGCATGAGAACATCAGCTGTCCCGGACGACTGTGTGATCACGCTTTCCATAGCCGACGTGAGTAAGACCTTCAAATAGGTCAACATGCACAAGGCTGCGGGGCCAGATGGATTACCAGGACATGTGCTTCAGGCATGTGCTGACCAACTGGCAGGTGTCTTCACTGACATTTTCAACATGTCCCTGATTGAGTCTGTAATACCAACATATTTCAAGCAGACCACCATAGTCCCTGTGCCCAAGAACACAAAGGCAACCTGCCTAAATGACTACAGACCCGTAGCACTCACGTCCGTAGCCATGAAGTGCTTTGAAAGGTTGGTAATGGCTCACATCAACACCATTATCCCATAAACACCATTATCCCACTTAAATTTGCATACCGCCCAAACAGATCCACAGATGATGCAATCTCTATTGCACTCCACACTGCCCTTTCCCACCTGGACAAAAGGAACACTTATGTGAGAATGCTATTCATTGACTACAGCTCAGCGTTCAACACCATAGTACCCTCAAAGCTCATGACTAAGCTAAGGATCCTGGGACTAAACACCTCCCTCTGCAACTGGATCCTGGACTTCCTGACGGGCCGCCCCCAGGTGGTGATTGTAGGTAGCAACACATCTGCCACGCTGATCCTCAACACTGGAGCTCCCCAGTGGTGCGTGCCCAGTCCCTTCCTGTACTCTCTGTTCACCCACGACTGCATTGTCAGGCACAACTCCAACACCATCATTAAGTTTTCAGACGACACAACAGTGGTAGGTCTGATCACCGACAATGACCAGACAGCCTATAGGGAGGAGGTCAGAGACCTGGCCGGGTGGTGCCAGAATAACAACCTATCCCTCAACGTATCCAAGACTAAGGAGATGATTGTGGACTACAGGAAACTGAGGACCGAGCACGCCCCCATTCTCATCGACGGGGCTGTTGTGGAGCAGGTTGAGAGCTTCAAGTTCCTTGGTGTCCACATCAACAACAAACTAGAATGGTCCAAACACACCAAGACAGTCGTGAAGAGGGCACGACAAAGCCTATTCCCCCTCAGGACACTAAAAAGATTTGGCAATGGTCCTGAGATCCTCAAAAGGTTCTACAGCTGCAACATCGAGAGCATCCTGACTGGTTGCATTACTGCCATGTACGGCAATTGCTCGGCCTCTGACCGCAAGGCACTACAGAGGGTAGTGCGTACGGCCCAGTACATCACTGTGACTAAGCTGCCTGCCATCCAGGACCTCTACACCAGGCGGTGTAAGAAACAAACTAGTGGTGATTAACAATTCACGTCCTGCTGTAAATCATACAGAGAAGTTTGAGGTCTCCCTCTCCAATATTCACCAAAGGAATGTTCTTTATTTTCAAGCTACTTTTTATCACCTTCAAAAGCCACTACTGGAACAACATTTCTAACATAGAATGTGGGGAATGGTCAGAGGCGATCTATAGCGCGCTAATGACATTTTGTTTGTGATTTTGCGATGTCATTAAAAATGTTATAAAGGAAATACTGTAACTTGAAAAGTATACCCACGACATGTGCGAAGTTTCCATACTATGCGTTGTGCTTGTGATTTGAAACATGATGAAAGTGTTTTTGTTAAGAGAGGTATATGATTTGGGTAGCTGTAAGAGATAATTGTTTTTTTATAACTGTGCACAGGGGACCACTGCCCCCGAGTGAGGTCAGAGATCGTGTCAACCTGACGGAACCGCCCCTTTCTAACAAATTGCATAAATAATGGGTAAAGAAATGTACATATCAGACCAGAAAAGCATACACCTGCATGTTTTAAAGTAATTTGAACTATGGTAGATGTAGAGTCGATAAACTCACCTCCCGGACAATCACTGGTACGGCTGATTAGCTGTCCTAAGTAAAGTATCTTTGAAATGTAAGTAGGACCATTCTACTTCGCTGCTCAAACCATCGTATTACTGTTCAGGACTACACGACAAGTCACTGGATACCGGAAAACTACAAAGAAGGACAACAGTATGAAAATTGAAAACCATTTTGGACAATCAGAGCCTTACTATGCATGGAAAAGGCCCAACTCCCTTTCTAAGGCGACCCTGTCCACCAAGAGCGATCTGGCGAACCAAGACATTACCTGTAAATACATTCATGATTTCTTACTCAAAGAGGGCGGTGGTTCGTGTGCAAGGTATAGGATTACTGTAAGTGAGAGTAGTTTCTAAATGTACCAATGTTAAGTGTCTCTGTCTCTCTCTGCTCCCCCTCTCCATCTCTTTTGTCGCAAGAAGCCACGTTGTTGTCAGTCCACTAGGGACCTGTTTTTAACGTATTAAGTGTGTATGTTTATCGTGTTATTAATTATCTAGTAAATAGATTAAATCAATTTGTTTAGTACTGACATCAGGCTAAACAAATTGGGTTTTTGCAAAACCTAGCAGCGTTGCAGTTCTTGACACACCTGTACGCCTGGCACCTACTACCAAAGGCTCATACAGTTATTGTCTTGCCCATTCACCCTCTGAATGACACACACACAGTGGCAAGAAAAAGTATGTGAAACCTTTAGAATTACCTGGATTTCTGCATAAATTGATCATAAAATGTTATCTGATCTTCATCTAAATCACAACAATAGACAAACACAGTCTGCTTAAACTGATAACGCACAAACAATTTATAATTTTTCATGTCTTTATTGAATACATCGTGTAAACATTCACAGTGCAGGTTGGGAAAAGTATGTGAACCCTTGGATTTAATAACAGGTTGACTCTCCTTTGGCAGCAAAAACCTCAACCAAACATTTTCTCTAGATGCGTATCAGACCTGCACAATAGTCAGGAGGAATTTTGGACCATTCCTCTTAACAAAACTGTTTCAATTCCAACATATTCTTGGGCTGTCTGGTGTGAACCGCTCTCTTGAGCATCTCAATTGGGTTGAGGTTAGGACTGTCTGGGCCACTCTAGACGGCGTATTTTCTTCTGTTCAAGCCTTTTTGTTGTTGATTTACTTTGTCTTTTGTCCTGTTGCATCACCCTATGTCTGTTGAGCTTCAATTGGCAGACAGCCTCACATTCTCCTGCAAAATGTCTTGATAAACTTGGGAATTAATTTTCCATCGACGATAGCAGGCTGTCCAGGCCCTGAGACAGCAAAGCAGCCCCAAACCATGATGCTCCCTCCACCATACTTTACAGTTGGAATGATGTTGGTGTGCTGTGCCTTTTTTTCTCCACACATAGTGTTGTGTGTTCCTTCCAAACAACACAACTTTAGTTTCATCTGTCCACAGAATATTTTGCCAGTAGCACTATGGAACATTCAAGTGCTTTTTTGCAGACTTCAGACTGGCAGAAATGTTTTTTTTTGGACAGCAGTGGCTCCTTCCAAGGTGTCCTCCCATGAACCTCATTCTTGTGTAGTGTTTTACGTATTTTAGACTCGTCAACAGAGATGTTAGCATCTTCCAGAGATTTCTGTAAGTCTTTAGCTGACACACTAGGATTCTTCTTAACCTCATCGAGCATTCTGAAGGGGGGCTCTTGCAGTCATCTTTGCAGGACGGCCACTCCTAAGGAGAGTAGCAACAGTGCTGAAATTTCTCCATTTATAGACAATTTGTCTTATCGTGGACTGACTTTTAGAGTTACTTTTGTAACCCTTTCCAGCTTTATACAAGGCAACATAATATTAGGTCTTCTGAGATTTTTTGTTTGAGGCATGGTTCACGTTAGGCAATGCTTCTTGTGAATAGAAAACTCAAATTTTGTGAGTGTTTTTTATGGGGCAGGGCAGTTCTATCTCGTCTCATTGATTCGACTCGAGGTTAGTTGACTCCTGACTCCAATTAGCTTTTGGAGAAGTCATTAGCCTAGGGGTTCACATACATACTTTTTCCAACCTACACTGTGAATGTTTAAATTATGTATTCAATATAGACAAGAAATGTCTTTAAGCACACTGTGTTTGTCTATTGTTGTGACTTACAATTGATCTTCATCTATGTCAAATTTATGCAGAAATCCTCGTAATTCCAAAGGTTTCATATACTTTTTCTTGCCACTGTACAATCCATGTCTCAATTGTCTCAAGGCTTACAAATCTTTCTTTAACCTCTCTCCTCCCCTTCATCTACACAGATTTTTGAAGTGGATTTAACAAGTGACAACCATAAGGGATCATAGCTTTCAGCTGGATTCACCTGGTCAGTCTATGTCATGGAAAGAGCAGGTGTTTTTAATGTTTGTATACTCTGTGAATATGTCTCTATAGCTTAGTAGGCTCATGTGATTCAGTTCCTTGTGCTTAACTACAGACATGTATTTGGATGTGTCTGCTGCTTATGTCTTAGACTGCTGTCTACCTGATCTTCCTTATGGATATGACACTGAACAAAAAATATGAAACGCAATATGGAAAGTGTTGGTCCCATGTTTCATGAGCTGAAATAAAATATCCCAGAAATGTTCCATTGACACAAAAATAGTATTTCTCTCAAATGTTGCACTAATTTGTTTACGGCCCTGTTAGTGAGCATTTCTTCCTTGCCAAGATATGCCACACCTGTCAGGTGGATGGATTATCAAGAAGCTGATTAAACAGCATGATCATTACACAGGTGCATCTTGTGCTGGGGACAATAAAAAGGCACTGTAAAATGTGCAGTTTTGTCTGTCACACAACACAATGCCCCAGATGTCTCCATGTTTTGAGGGAGCGTGCAATTGGCATGCTGACTGCAGGAATGTCCCCCAGAGCTGTTGCCAGAGAATTGAATGTTAATTTCTCTACCATAAGAGAGAAATTTTAGATAATTTGGCAGTATGTCCAACTGGCCTCACAACCGCAGACCACGTGTAACCACGCCAGCCCAGGAGCTCCACATCCGGCTTCTTCACCAGCGGGATTGTCAGAGACCAGCCACAACCAAAGAATTTTGGCACAAACTGTCAGAAACTATCTCAGGGAAGCTCATCTGTGTGCTCGTCGTCCTCACCAGGGTCTTGATCTGACTGCAGTTTGGCGTCATAACTGACTTCAGTGGGCAAATGCTCACCGTTGACGGCTGGAGAAGTGTGCTCTTCATGGATGAATCCCAGTTTCAACTGTACCAGGCAGATGGCAGACAGCGTGTATGCCATTGTGTGGGCATGCGGTTTGCTGATGTGAACAGAGTGCCCCATGGTGGGGTAATGGTATGGGCAGGCTTCAGCTACAGACAATGAACACCAATTGCATTTTATCGATGGTTATTTGAATGCACAGAGATCGTGATGTGATCCTGACGGCCATTGTCATGCCATTCATCCGACGCCATCACCTCATGTTTCAGCATGATAATTCACTGCCCCATGTCGTAAGGATCTGTACACAATTCCTGGAAGCTGAAAATGTCCCATTTCTTCCATGGCCTGCATACTCGTCAGACATGTCACCCATTGAGCATGTTTGGGATGCTCTGGATCGACGTGTACGACAGCGTGTCATAGTGCCTGCTCATTGAAGAGGAGTGGGACAAGGCCACAATCAGCAGCCTGATCAACTCTAAAAGAAGGAGATGTGCCGTGCTGAATGAGACAAATGGTGGTCACACCAGATACTGACTGGTTTTCTGATACCTGCCCCTACCCTTTTTTTAAATGCATCTGTGACCATCAGATGCAGATCTGTATTCCCAGTCATGTGAAATCCATAGATTAGAACATAAAGAATTTCAATTAATATAAATTATTTCAATTGACTGATTTCCTTATATCTGCCACCCTGTTTGACCTATAGACTTCCAACTTAGCATGTAGGTATATTTCCTCATGATAGATGAGGGATAGACAGGCTTCTATTTGAGCCAGGCGCCTATTTCCTCAATGCACACAGCTTTTTCTAATTTGTTTAGTTAATCGTTGAATTCCAGAATTCACTTCCAGCATTTTAATCAAACTCTTCATTTCCTGCACTGCAAATGTTATCATTTACACACTGGGATGTTTCTAAGCCTCTACTTAAAAATATATATATTTTCCTTGACAGAATAATTATTCTCCTTACTTTCGCCACTTAAGTTGTAAAACTCCAACTGAAATGTCTTCAACTGAAATGTATCTTCTGCATTTAACCCCTCTGAATCAGAGAGGTGCGGGTGGCTGCCTTAATCGACATCCACATCTTCGGGGGAACAGTGGGTTAACTGCCTTTCTCAGGGGCAGAATGACAGATTTTTAATTTGTCAGCTCGGAGATTCGATCCAGCAACCTTTCAGTTACTGGCCCAATGCTCTAACCACTAGGCTACCTGCCGCCCCAATTTCTGTACTCCCGAAAGTGTTAACTGTCTTTGTGTTTTTGACATGCCGTTTGGATGTCACTGAGCCCCTGCCACCTTTCAGCAGCTCATCAATCAGGTATTATCCGGTCTGTCAGATTTTGCTTCAGCCTACATCAATGATGTTGTCATCCACAGCTCCACCTGGGAAATTAATCTGAAGGTGGTCTTTCAGCACGTTCAGGCAGCACATCCAAATGTGCCTTTGCCAAGACTGAGACTGAGTACCTTGGGTATGTGATCGGGAATGGCATCATCAAGCACCAGGTGAAGAAAGTCCAGGCCATTGAGATATGTTCTCTCCTCCAGACCAAGACCTCTGAGTCCTGGTTGTTCCATGGAATGTCAAGTTGGTACCGCAGATTTGTCCCTACCTTTTCTGCCAGAACTGCCATTCGTACAGATCTGACAAAGAGAACCTGTCTAAGCAAGGTCCAGTGGAAAAAAGAGGCGGAGACATCCTTCAAGGATGTCAATGAAGCTCTGAGTAAGCAACTTGTGCTGTACAGTCCTGATTTTGACAATACTTTTACCATGCAAACTGATGCCTCTGAGTGTGGTGCAGGAGCTGATATTCAGGGTGAGCCGGGAGACTGCCATCCTATTGCCTACATCAGTTGTTCTCGAGAGAGGCTCTGTTTTCGACAGTGGAGAAGAAGTGCCTGGCAGTCAAGTTGGCTCTGGATTCATTTAGTTTCCATCTCCTTGGAGTTCTCAGTGGAGATGGACCACCAGGCTCTGCAGTGGATGGACAGGATGAAGGACTCGAATGCTCTCATCACCCACTGGTACCTTTCCGCGCAGCCCTACAGATTCACAATCAGCCAAGTCCCCGGGCAAGGACAATGCCACGGCTGATTTCCTTCCCCCGGTGGCCCGACAGCTGGAGGGGGAGTGTGTGAAGGCCACACCGAGGACAGCGCAGTAAAAACTCCTGCCGAACAGATATCCTTTATAATTTATGCACGTTAGCAGTCACTTTACACTATACACATGTTGATACACATAATATAGAAATGAGGACGTGACACATTGCTTTTGTTTCTTATATACCATAACTTAATTGCAGAAATACGATCTTGCCATTTGTTATCATTGTTTCTCTGTTGAATGCATGCTTCATGGTTTACGTTGTCACTGGTGTAATTTCACTCCATCTAACTTTCATCGGTTAACCATTATCAACAAACTGTAAAGGTTCTATATAATGTCATGTTTACCTCCGTGCGTCTGTGGTTACCGGCTCCATGTCTGCGCATCATGGATGCCGGTTGTGTTCTGTTAAAGGAGGTCCGAGCTGAATTTTGATACTCAAGTATAGTATAGAGTATAGAGGCGTTGGGAAATGCCACCCCACCCCCCTGTTCACCACGGGAGAACTCTTTTCCCTTGACATGTTTAAATAGCAAAGTACCTATTAATTCACTGATTTTGTGCACTGCTAATGCCAACTGCTAATGCCAAAATAACTTTGTCTTTCAAATTTGATCAGTACATTCACACTTCATATCATACATCGTGTGTATTTAAAATGAATGTTTGCAAACCTGCCTTCAGGTAGAGAATGGCACTGGCCACTCCCCATATATTCTCTCTGTCCCTTCTTGTCAGTTAAGCTATGTATGTTCTGTTCCTGCACCTTTTCAAAAAAAATATATATTTTTGTAAAGTTGAGACATTTTTCATTTCAATTAATTTATCAATTTCGTCTATGCACCCTATCTCAGTATGGTTTATTTTCTCGAGTCATAATTTGTATTTAGCAAAAACCCTGCATTTTATGCACCCTATCTCAGTATCTCTTGTTGCCTCCTCGGTCATCCCTAGCACCCTGTTAGGCGTGGTGTCACATTGGTAACATGCATACATACGAGAACCTTGTTTAGGCAAAGTTGTATGGGCTATCAATGGAGACATTTTAATATTGTTTTGTGTTATGTTATTCTCTCTTCAGGCGTATGGACATGGAGGACAGTGCTATGGGTTGCCATAGGTTGGACTGTGGGAATTAGTCTTGGCATGCTGTCCTGCATCTATGTGGCCACGCTCCACGAAAATGACCTGTGGTTTTCCAACATTAAGGTGAGAATCCCCGGAGATGGCCTCTCTGTATGACCACTGTCACTTGACTGTCCTGCACCCCACCCCTCGTCAAGTTCATGTTGGAAATCATATAGTCAAGTTGTTAGCAATAACAAATTTGGTTTAGACCGGAAGAGATCTTGATGAAGTGTAACTTCTATGATAAATCTGGAGTCATGATCTATGTCCTTCGTTGGATTCCCTAATGTCATAAACACCTCATGCTGAAACAGACAGAGAGAATCTCTACGTCTTTCAAATCAGATAGACTTTTCACACCTTTTTATAACCAAAGTCATGAAATTCAAGCCAATGGTTGTTACCAAATCCACCCTGAGCCGGTAAAAGAACCTCCCAGAACAGTATAAAAGAACATATGATTCTGTCCAATGATAGTATGTCATGTTCAGTCTGACGTGAAGTGCCTTTCCTATGGTCTGGGACGTCATTAGGTGGACCACATTTTGAGCTTATTGTCAGGCCTCCCTCCTCAATAATTCCCGGGCAATGATTTTGTCACGAGCAGTGGTATTCAACAGGTTTTCCGTCACGGTGCTCTCTTCTCCCGGTTGCTGTGTTTTCTCTGAGAGTCCAGGTGTATACCTCCCACACAAATGCACAGCACGACTCAGCTCACACACGCATCCAAGCTGTGAATAATTTGCCAGTGTGTCATGGAAATCAAAACGCACACCTAATTGAGCTAACCTGCGTGGATGCACATATTTGATTCTATTCGGGTTTCTTGTCTTTGTGTTGTTTTCCAGTTCTCTGCCTCTGTCTATCTGTGAAGGTAGACAGATGTTCTCATTTATAATATATACGGGTCACTTTACAGAGCTGGCAGCAGTGACTCCCCTCTATTCTAACGCCATGTGTTTATTTAACACAGTGTTCAAGAGGATGACATCACTGCACATTGCGAGCCTAGCAGTTTCCTAGAAAAGTGTGTGTGTGTGTGTGTGTGAGATGCCTGATGCCTGTTAATGCTATTCTAGTTGTGGCTTTCTATGAAATCCACACTGTGGAAAAAGCAACAACACTGAACAGCCTAGACGGCAGTGGTATCCTATGACTACCGGGACCACCTTATATGATTCATGATTTGTTCTGATGTCTGGTAGAGATGACCATGATCCGGGATAAACCATGCGATAGAGACATGATCCACTTTTTTCCTCCCCTTATGTTTCATCATCTTTCCTCAGGAACAATCCCTCTTGACTGAATCAGGCTTTAGTGGGGACTTAAACATGCTGATTTATTCATTTCCATTTCTTGGTGCCAGTGGAGTCAGTGGTGATTGTTGCAGTTAATCTATTGTGACTTCAGAGGGCTGCATGGGAGAAGGCCGGCCATGTCTGCTTTGTTTGGGAGTCTGCTCGTTTTGAAAGAGGCCGACTTTAATGATTCCATATGGTTTTTAAGCACGGTCCACATGTTGAGTCAGTTTTGGCTCTACGTTGACTGCATGTTACGGTAGTGTTTCTGAAAGGCAGGCGTGTCACTTAGTTATTTCCTTTGGGACATCGCTGTTCGCAGAGTGGCAGCTGCGCCCAGGCCTACTAAATTCATCACGTGTGAAGTCATGTCGGTGACAGTTGTAGCACCTACCGGAGCTTATTTCAGTCCACTTCTCTCTCTCACTCCGCTTTTGGAAATATTTAAGCGGTCTGAAAAAACATCTTAACATTTTCCAAATGGTGTTCCAGGCTTTTTGTCTATGGCTTTTTCCTTTCTCTCTCTTTTTTTTCTTTATAGATGTGCCGAGAGGTCACCAGTTGTGGGTTTGTTTCGCCTTCCCTATCCGGCAATTTCAGTTGTCTTCCAGATCACGGACCGAGCTGGTCCCTCAGACGTGTTCTCTGCAGATTGTTTTGCTTTTAAAGGCTTTTTAATGGCCTTGTAAAACTAATCTGATTGCTTTCTTTTTTTCTTTTTCTTTTATCAACTGGTTATTAGACATGTTGGGCAGTTAAAAAAGAGTGACTGGGAAAAAAGAAACAGAGAGAGTGGCCTGTTTTTCTCAGACTGTTTGCTGGACCGTGAGAGGAGTGAGCTTGGGTGTAAACCTTGTGGAGAGGTTCTTATCGTGACTCCACCTGGGTACTTTCTCATCAGTGGGTGACTGCTGGATGTTAAGAGACAAGACGTGCATGAGAAACCCTGCATCCAGACATGGAAATACGCAAGAGAGGACTGCGCAAGCTGGCGAGTTACTGGGGCATCTCTCAGGATGATGTGTCTGCTGAAAGTTGTGGTGGAGCACGAGGGGGTTTAAGGGTCAGTGAAAGAGAAGACTCTGGGAGAGATTCCCAGAATTGGTACCGTCTGAGCATTCCACCTCTGTGGCCTTGGCAGACTGTTGTCATAGCAGCAGGGTTGGTATTGGCTGTGCTGACTGGGCTGGCTCATGCCTGGTGTGTTTACTCAATACATGAGAACCTGCTGTGGTTTTCTCACCTCAAGGTAAGCTGTGCTCTGCTGATGTCATCACTCCTGACACGGAGCCCGGTACACCCCTTTTGTATAATGGGATGATGTTGCCCTTTCTGGAAAGTACTTGCAATACAGCTTAACATTCTTTAAAATATTCAACTGTTGAAGAAATGGTCATTGGCAAGATAATCTTTGTTAACCCAGAACTAAAATATTGTGAAATGTGGTTAGACGCTCGATTTGGTCAGATACTCGACTGCAGTACTTTTTTGATTAATTTATTCATACTATTTCTTCCTCCCACAAGATATAGTCCCGACACAAATCTAGGGTTGCTACTCAAGCCAGCTGGTTGTTTGTTCTATCGGTTCGGTTGCCATATTGGCTGGCAACGTTCTTATCCTTTGCTTGCTAGCTAGCAAACTACGGAAAATTTACAGTCAAGTCAAAGAGTGTAGCCATAGTAACAGCAAAGTAGCTGCATTTTCGTTTGTTGAAGCTGTTTTCTAGTGACATTTAATTGGATACATCCATAACATGGAGCTGATGATGCTTGATTTCAGCTGGCAAAGAAAATGTGCTCTCTCTTCAGGACACTGTTATTCAGAGGAGCTAGCAAACAACTCAGCTAAAACAATCACTCTATTGATATTTCTTTGTATATATCCATAATCATGATGCTGATTCATGATTTCCACTGTCTGGGGAAAGAAAGAGAAGCTCCCTGCCTGTCTTTTTTAAAATGTATTTTATTTAACCTTTATTTAACCAGGCTGTCTCATGTCTGTCATCCCGACTCCCAGTATTTCCATTACTATGTGATCACTGGAGATTGTTTCAATGTTCAAATTCAATTTTGCAAATGTTGGAGTGGCTGTATTGTGGTTACATGTTTTCAGTTTTTCTTTTTTGAATTCTAGAAGCTTCTAAAGAGGCGTAATCTCTTTTATATCTTTCCTGTGTGCATCCATTTGCAGGTCTCATACTACCTGTCATTTCCCACAGGACATCAGTAATGTTGCGTATCCAGCACGATGTCTCAGGGGAGGACGTTATATTGCACTTTCTCATTCTTAACCAAACATTTTTACTGCACCTGTCTATTGTAGTCTAAATGTTTATGGCCCTGACGGTATTAACGGCTGTACATGCATTGAACATTTTTCTGTAAAGTTTTGCCATATACAGTGCATTCGGAAAGTATTCAGACCCCTTGACTTTAAATGTGATATTTCAGTTTTTTATTTTTTATTCTAAAAACCTGTTTTTGTGGGGTATTATGTTTAGATTGATGGGGGGGGGGGGGGGTATTTAATCAATTTTAGAATAAGACTGTAACCATAACAAAATGTGGAAAAATACTTTCCAAATGTACTGTACCTGTTTTCCATATGAATAACTCATCTTTTGTTTTTTTTATATTGTTTCATGTTTTGTAAATGTATTTCCATCTCTACTTATATTTCAGGAAGTTGAGCGTGAAATCTCCTTTCGGACAGAATGTGGCCTGTACTACTCGTACTATAAACAGATGTTGAGAGCTCCCTCCATACAGCAAGGTATGGTACGATGACCGTTACTCCCTGCACGCCACAGTAGATATAGGCTAGCCCCTCCTACTCCCACATTCCCCTCAGGATATTCTACTGGTCATCTCAGGGGAAAGAACACAGAGGCCACTGAGAATCATAACCTTTTATGGTCACAAGTGCTCTTTCAGAACTCAATGCCCTGGAAATGAGCCCATTCACTTTTCAAACATTTCCTTCGCTCTGAAACCGGACAGTCGTCTTATCGCCCTCATCAAATTAATTCCCCCTGTTTTAATTATGCAGCGTTTGCCGAAATAAAGGTCCTTAAATAGCGAGACAGAGGGCATTGGCATACCCCTCGGTCCACACGTCTGTCTGGTCGGGTCCCTTCATCATTATGTAATGGGAGAGGTATTTGACCAATGGCTTGTTATGTAACCATGGTAACAAAGCTAGTTAAAATGGAGACAATGAAATGGCAAATGGCATTGTAAGTGACCTTAGTCATACTTTAATCTTTTAACAGGGACCTCTCAGGGTGGGGTGCTGTTGTATTTATGCATGGATATTGCTCAGTCATTTTTGCCTGGCTCTAATCAAAAGCATACTCAAAGTTGTGATGACATTGCCAGGGCTGGAGTGAAACCTCAGATCTTTATTGCTATTTTCGAGGTACTGTTTGCTGAAACCAAACGTAATTCAATAACGCTCTTGCCCAGCAGACTGGAAACATGATCACACTTTGTTTACATGACTCCATCTGCCCAAGTTAGAGTGATCCCAAATGTGGCATTAGTATCTCAGATCCTATAACTCTGGAGAAGTTAGATCCTATTTTATTTTTGAATGAGTTGCTGCATTAGACTACATACTGAAAGTGGACCAGGACAAGTTACTGTCCAGTGAAAATCTCACTTTTTAAAAGTTAGACCGTTCCTGAAAAATGCTTGCTATTTCCTCGTAAAGGATGATGACAAGCTGGCCAATCAGTAGTCTACTTACATTCATATTTTGAATGACCGGTTTACACCTACACCATAGAGTAGTTAGGAGAAGGACCTCCCCTGGCCGTTGGTGTCCGAAGTAATTTAGCCATTCACTGTAGCCATTGACACTCTGTAGAGTTGCGATTTTTCTCTAGTTTTCTTGTGTCAATTATCTTGTGACATTCCTGGATTACTCATTATACTAAGAAAGTCAGATTTAATCAACAAATACGACAGTCCTTTAAAAAAAGGTGAAGGGTACAAGACTGTATGCATATATGGCTGTGATGGCAAAAATCACTACATATCCCATCGAGCCAAGCGGGGAGAGGCTGCCCGTTGTCACGGTTCCAAGACCAGTCAGAAACATCCAGCTAACCCTACGCCAATGATGCCAGTGGATCTCAAAATTGAACTTGGATCCGTGCTAAGTAGCAATGATATCCTTCGCCGCCATTGTTTTTACAACACAACAGGTAGCTCAAACCAGTCATGACTATTCAACAAAACAATAAATCAGTTTTGAGTTTCTTTCCAGCGAATTTCTTTAGTTTACATGATTGTACGTATAACTAGCAAAGACGTTTTGAAGTTGAGGGTGCAGTGTTTGGCAATGAGGACAAAAACTAGTAGCGTACTTCAGCTAGTTTAGCCAGGGAAAACCGGGGGAGGATATAGCTGGGCGCACATGTGCACTAGGCTAGTTCAGGGCACAAATTGTAGTTTTTATTATGCCCTGATATCAGGAGCTGGCGGCCAAAAGTTTGAACAATTCAGAGACTGAAACACATACATCAGATGACAAATATTTAAGGAGATGCGAATCGATATACAATCCCAAAATCAGCTGTCGCTGTCAATAGTGAAACCAAGCTTCAAGTGATGTTCGATTGAACCCGAATCCAGAAAATGAATGGGGAAGTCATTTCTGGGCACGTTAGACTCCTCCTCCTCACCACTTTGTCCTGTTGTTAGTGTACACCTATACCATTCCAACACAGAAAAGCTGCCTTTTAACATACCAAAGTACCATATATCTATATATTTTTTTTGTTGTCAGGATAACTATTTCACTTCTATTGTAATTAATTATAGGTCATCATTCATAGAAATCTGGAAACACGGGACAGTTACTTTTAAGAATGAACCTCATTTCTGTCTGTATGCGATCAGGTCTTTCAGAGCTCATCAATGATAATGCCACTGAATCCAAGAGAACCATCAACCTCCTGCGACGCATGAACATCTATCAGGAGGTGTTTCTAGGTGTTCTCTATAGGATTCTACCCATACAGGTAACACAGAGAGCCCCCGTCTACTAACAAGGCATTTCAAATAATAATGGAGATGATTGATGAGATGATTGGTCATTATTTCATGGTGTGTGTGTTTGTTTCAGGCCTACCTGGAGCCAGTGTATTTCTACATCTACACAGTGTTTTCCCTCCAAGCGGTGTATGTCATAGCCCTGTTCATCACCAGCTGGCTGCTCAGTGGTTCCTGGCTAGCAGGGGCTCTCACTGGAGTCTGGTACATCCTCAACAGGTATACGTCTCATCATGCACACCCAACTAATGATTCATTGAAAGGCTAGACGTGTTAGCCTGGTCCCAGATCTGTTGGTGCAATTTGCCTGCTCCGTTGTCATTCTCAAGCTAAACATGACTCAAGTCCATAAGGAGTTGTTGGCAAGAGAGCAGAAATGGACTCGATCACAGGTTATACAATTATAGCTACTGGACAAACTTGATGTCCTACTGCAAGCTGTCACAAGGCCAATCCTAAAATGCCCACTTCGACCTAAGACCTGAATGGACAATTAAATGGTGGTGCTCTGTGGTTGTGTTCCAGAGTGGACACAACGCGGGTGGAGTTCACCATCTCGCTCAGGGAGAACTGGTCCCTGCCCTTCTTCGCTCTCCAGATAGCTGCCATCACTTGCTACCTGAGGCCTCACCTCAAACCCATCCAGCAGGTAGACAGTCACATATCACCTAGCAGAGGACACCATCATCTCCTCTGTTCTCTACACGCGTACAATTAGACTAAGTATCTTATAAGTTGTTTTGAGGTCTAGTGGCTGGTTCTAATGGGATCTGTGTTGTCCGTCCACTCCTTTCCTGTGAGCAGAAGGTGGTGTTGTGGCTGATGTTCCTGGCCACGTTGTGTTTCTGCCTCACCTGGCAGTTTAATCAGTTCATCCTGCTGGTTCAGGCTCTCATCTTCTTCACCCTGGACTGTCTGGACCTCATCTCCACAGAACAGGTCTGTGACATCATTCCTCTCTCATCATGCACATCACCATCACAGCATTCAGACATATATATATATATATATATATATATATATATATATATATATATATATATATATATATCTGTGTGTGTTGTATTATTTTGTTCCTGGGCCGAGATTCAATCCGTCACAGATTAAGGACCTGTCCATGATGATAGAGAGACCACGTTCCCTGTGGATGGCAGCTAAGGCAATCACAATTGAGGGTTAGAGTTGAGCCGGGATGTGCCCATGAAGCTAGGTTTATGGTTTTGGTTCAAATACAATTTTACATGCCAAATAAAACAGGTGTAGACTTTTCTGTGAAATGCTTACTTGTGAGCCCTTTCCCAACAATGCAGAGTTAAAAAGTAAAAAAAAACAAACAATAGTATATACAAGGAGTTATGGTACCGAGTCAATGTGCAGGGGTACGAGGTATTTGAGGTAATATGGGCATGTGGATTGGGGTAAAAGTGACTAGGCAATCGGGATAGATAAAAAACAGAGTAACAGCAGTGTGTGTGTGTATGTGTGTGTTGGAGTGTCAGTGTAACGTGTTGGTAGAGTCCATTGAGTTTGCATAGAGCCAGTGCAAGAGATTCAGTGCCCCAAAAAAAATGCAAATAGTCAGGAGCTTTTTGGTCCCAGACTTGGTGCTCTGGGTACCACTTGCCGTGCGGTAGTAGAGAGAACAGTCTATGACTTGGGTGGCTGGAGTCTTCGACAATTCTTAGGAGCTTCCTCTGACACCGCCTGGTGTAGAGGTCCTGGATGGCTGGGAGCTCGGCCCCAGTGATGTACAGGGCTGTATGCACTACACTCTGTAGCGCCATATGGTCCGATTCCAAGCAGTTGCCATACCAAGCGGTGATGCAGCCAGTCGAGATGCTCTCATGGTGCAGCTGTAGAACTTTTTGAGGATATGAGGGCCCATGCCAAATCTTTGAGACTATGGTTAGGGCTGAGCCAGGGTATGGACTTTGTAGCTCAGTTGGTAGAGCAGGGTGCTCGTAATGACCACCTTTGGATAAAAGCGTCTGCTAAATGGCATATGTTATTACCGGTACCTCTCTCCAGGTGACCTGCCTGTACCTAGTCCAGGTAAGCAGCCTGCTGTCCGTGTGGCTGCTGCAGTTCTGTAACTCCATGATCCTAGGCTCTCTGGCTCTCAGCTTCATTGTGGCCGCTCTCTTTGTCAAGCACTTCCAGGTGAGACCAAACACATACCGTATGTTCCTCTTGAAACCCCAGGGATTTGACTGGTTTGTTTTACAGTCTTGATATACAGTAAGTCATGACACACTGA
The DNA here is from genome assembly GCF_057628025.1 of Oncorhynchus mykiss. NCBI lineage: Eukaryota > Metazoa > Chordata > Actinopteri > Salmoniformes > Salmonidae > Oncorhynchus > Oncorhynchus mykiss. The sequence continues at coordinate 12,487,655 of NC_143047.1, forward strand.
TATACTGTTTTGTATTTATGAATGCTCTTTGTCTTTGTGTTTCATGGAGAGAGGGCTGAAGACCGGAGGTCTCGCAGCGCGGCTGGGAAAGCTGCTCCTTCACACCGTCCTCGTCCTTGCACTAACATTCACTATTAATTATTTAGCCAAGGTGAGCCCTGAGACTTGTACTACATCCTCCTCCCTCCTCCTGTCACCAGGAATGAATAACAAGTCGTCTATGTGTGTTATGAGCTGTGGAGAAGCCAGGAGAAAGGCACACAGGAGTCAGGAGGACATCGTGAAAACATTTATAGTACCAGTCAAAGGTTTGGAGACACCTACTCATTCCAATGTTTTTCTTTATTTTTACTGTTTTCTACATTGTAGAATAATAGTGAAGACATCAAAACTATGACATTAACACAATGGAATCATTTAGTAACAAAAAAGTGTTAAACATACCAAAATATATTTTAGATTTTATATTCTTCAAAGTAGCCATCCTTTGGGATGCCGAGTGGCGCATCGGTCTAAGGTACTGTATCTCAGTCCCACTACAGTCCCTGGTTCGAATCCAGGCTGTATCACATCCTGCCGTGATTGGGAGTCCCATAGGGCGGCGCACTGTTGGCCCGGCATCGTCCGGGTTTGGCCAGGGTAGGCCGTCATTGTAAATATGAATTTGTTCTTAACTGACTTGCCTTGTTAAATAAATAAATGTGTACACCCTTGAGGTTCTCTCAACCAGCTACACCTGGAATGCTTTTCCAACCTTCTTGAAGGAGTTCCCACATATGCTGGCTGCTTTTCCTTCACTCTGCGGTCCAACTCATGCCAAACCATCTCAATTGGGTTGATGTCGGGTGATTGTGGAGGCCAGGTCACCTGATGCAGCACTCCATGACATTCTTGGTCGATTAGCCCTTACACAGCCTGGATTCATAAATTCAAATAGCAATTTGACCATGAAGGCCTGATTCACACAGTCTCCACTGAACAGTTGATGTTGAGATGTTTCTGTTACTTGAACTCACTGAAGCATTTATTTGGGCTGCAATTTCTGAGGCTGGTAACTTTAAGGAACTTATCCTCTGTAGCAGAGGTAACTCTGGGTCTTTTACCAAATTGGGCTATCTTCTGTATACCACCCCTACCTTGTCACAGCACAACTGATTGGCACAAATGCATTAAGAAGGAAGGAAATTGCACAAATGAACTTTTAACAAAGCACACCTGTTAATTGAAATGTATCCCAGGTGACTACCTCATGAAGCTGGCTGAGAGAATGCCGAGAGTGTGCAAAGCTATAATCAAGGCAAAGACTGGCTACTTTGAAGAATCTCAAATCTATTTTGATTCAACACTTTTTCGGTCACTACATGATTCTATTGGTGTTATTTTACAGTTTTGATGTCTTCACTATTATTCTACAATGTACTTAATAGTACAAATAAAGAAAAACCCTTGATGAGAAGGTGTCCAAAATGTTGACAGGTTCTCTATATCCAGCTGTTTCAAAATACAGCATATAACTGAAATTTACATGGGAATAACAATGCGTCTGTAATGTACTTTATGTTAACTTGCCTCTAAGGAATGTTGTTTTTAAATGTCTGGCTGTTTCATGTTGACTCAGACATGCATAACCTGACCTTATCTCTTTCCCTTGTGTATCTTCATGTTTGTACAGCAAGCGTTGCAGCTCCGTTCTGATGAACACATCTTTAAATTCATAAAGTCCAAATTTGGCTTGGGCCCTACCAGGTAGTATACACTGAGTTCCTTCATCGTGTTTTAATTATTCACTAACTGACACTTATTTAGTGTAGAATCCTGAGATGATAAAACCCCTTTCATTGATCGCATATTAAATGTAATTTATACACACAGAGGAAATGTGCTGTCGTATTTCAGATTAAGTATCCAGCAAACTGAGGGAAACAACTATGTCAATACTTAAAGCCAGTGTTACAAGAGCTTGCCAACATCTCTCTCTCTTTCTATGTATTTTTCTCTCTCTCTTTCTCTCTTTCTATTACTATTTCTCTCTCTGTGTGTCTGTCTCTCTGTGTATCTGTCTTTCTCTCTTTCTTTCTGTCTTTTTCTGTCTTTTTCTCTTTCTTTCTCTCTCTTTCTCTCTCTCTCTGTGTCTTTGTCTCTCTCTCTCTCTCTCTCTCTCTCTCTCTCTCTCTCTGTCTTCATGTGTGTGTGTCTTTCTTTCTGTCTGTCTCTCTGTGTGTCTCTCAGAGATTTCGATGCCAGTCTGTACCTTTGTGAGGAAGCCTTTGGGCTGCTTCCCTTGGACACATTTGACCGCTTGGCTGGCACTCTGCTGGCATACCCTTACCTCGTCACCCTGATTGTGCTCCTGGTGATGCTGGCGCTGGTAACACTGGCCAACCTCTGGTAAGTTGGATATCCTCCCGTGGCCGTGGACTGCGAGTGACGTTCGGACACAGCCCACATATGGTTGAGTCATGGCCCGTACATAACGGGTCTCTGGCTTCCAAGCGCCATCAGCCTTAGTCCCATGTGCATATTACAACGCTTATCCACATTTTTTGTTGGGTTGTTATTTATTTTCTTCTTTCTGTTTCCTTTAAATTCCTTCACCATCTGTCATGCTGAGGCCTGTCTTGTCTGGCTTCAAAACACTGAGATAGAGTAGAGTTCAGGAGGTTGCTTGTTGGTAGCCCACACATCTATGACATCATTATTATTTTGAAGTAGTCATTCATTCATTCATTCTTAATAATTAGTGAAGAGGATCTCCTCCTTTTTGAGTTTGTATGTGCTTTCTTTAGATGGTTTAGCAACTGACGGGGAGGTAGACGAGGAGGAGACACCGTAGGAGGGTTGAACGCCAGTCTCTAGGGTCGTAGTACAGTATGTACATAGAGCCCACTTACTACTCAACCACAGTCTTTGCACATATAACAATGTTTTAGCCACTCGTATGCCACCGCTGTCAGTTAGTTCCGTAATTCTCCAGCTGTGTGGAGACCTAATAGAACGTATTGAGGTAGTGGGTGGCAGGCAGCATCCCAACAATCCTCTGAGTCCTCTCCCTAAGGCCCTGTGAGTATCTGAGCATGTCACGTCTCACTGTGTGGTTCCGTCCCTGTTTGATGAGAGAGAGAGAGAATCCCGCTCCTATCTTTTTGTCCTGTTCTCATTCCAGTTATCAGAACCCAGTCTGGACCCCCAGGCACTCAACCCTCGCACAAGCTAATCATTACAGGCTCATTTCAGATACACCAGTTAACCTTTTGGAGGAGAGCGAAAGACAAACTGAATAATCTGCCTAATGTCTCCAGCCCTTGCCTTTATGTATTATGCATCAATGTTATTCTCAGTGATTCTTCAGCGGTCGGGCGGCCGCCGAAAGGCCGATGCGAGGCGCGGCCGATCTGTATGCGGGCAGATGTCGCCTACAATCTGTTACATACCGTCTTCTTCGGCCTCCTGGCGCTCGGCACCATGAGGTGAGCTCCGCTGCTTGTTCAAGATGATATCTCTCCCGACAGGTCTGGAATTATGCTGAATAACCAACATCTACTTTCTTTATCTCTCTCTCTCTCTCTCTCTCTCTCTCTCTCTCTCCTTATTCTTTCTGTTTAATCTGCCCATCTGTCCTCTGTCTGAGTGGCCCTCCCCAGGTCTTTCGTTTTTTTCTCTCTCTCTCCAAACCGCTCTTTCCTTATCTGTCAAATGTTTTGATTACACACCATTTCCAATTTGTGATGTTTATTTTGCTGCCCCCGTAATATGAGGAGAACGCTGCTGATAATATCCTGGCAATGCAAAGTCCATTTTGCAAAGTTAAGGAAAAAAAGTTTAAATAAGGTTGTTCTGATCTTTTTAAAGACACTGTTCTTCTCTCTCCAGAATGAAATATCTGTGGACTGGCCATATGTGTGCCTTTGCTGCCTATGGCGTGTGTGGCAAGGAGCTGTGGTCCCTCTGCCTTAACATGATTCACTGTAACACTAAAACAAAGGTAAAGGCAACAGCTAAGGCAACTAAGGTTTCTTTTACAGAAGCATGAGCACAGTACCTGTTAGCAGGTTCTGCATTCCACCGTGAGATGGTCCAGTCCTACACTGAGGCAGTAGGAACACGTTGGAATGGTAGCTCGCTTATACTGTGCTGGGCAGTTACAACCTCATCCAGTAGGTGGCAATGTGGTAACAACCAACTAACACCAACATGTCTGTACAGAGAAACTAAATATCACAACGGATTGTAATGTTCACCCTGGTAATTTTCTCTCTCGTTTTGCAGCTGAGGCTGATCAGGTACACGCTTCCACTTGTCATTCTGTGTTTTCTATATTACAAGGTGAGACATTTGCCTTGCTATTTCATCACAATTTGCAGTACAATATTTTCTCACCCACAGAGATTGCAGTAACTGTGAACTGAATTGGAGTTAAAAATGGAAGCAGCAACCGGCTGGTGACTAGTGTGTTAAGGACTTTGGCTCTCTCTATCAACTGTACAGAGACATTGGCAGTCACTGGGATGTGTGAATGGATGCGTTTGGTTTATATGGAAGTGATTATTGTGAGCTGATGTGTTTCTGTGGAGTTTGGTTATCTAGAGTTGTTTTCTTCATGCCGTTTCTCTGTAGTTCTGGCCCAAACTGATGACGGAAGTATCAGAACTGAGAGAATTCTACGACCCTGACACCGTTGAGCTGATGACCTGGATTAGGTATAAAATCCGATGGGTTTCTGCTTTAAATGTGCGCACATACGCAGACATACATGCACACATGGGTAGATGTCAAAACAAACGCAAATCAGGTTAGCTTTTGTTCCACTGATCCAAATTCCACCATCGTTGCCTGTGACTGCATTTGTTTATGTGAAATGTAGATTTGATGAGCTGTGGCGCATGAATAAGTAATGGAGGTCTGGAGAGGACCCAGCTGTTGGCAGTGGTTCAGCCCGTGGCCCAGGCCCCTGTGGAAGGGTTTTATCAAGCCAATCAGTCCTGATGTGAACGGAGATGGAGGGGAATTTGGCGTGGCTCCTTGGCTCTGAGAGAGACTGACTTGGGAGGACAGACCTTAAAAAGACTCTGTGAAATAACACAGGCTCTCTGCCTCCAGAGAAAATCCAATTTGCTCGGAGGATTAGCGTGTCGAGTTACCTTCACTGGTGCTAGCGCATTAAGCCTCTTGCCATGCGCTAATTACATTTAACATGAAAGAGTTAAGCAGTGATCGTGTTTCATGAGACTCGGCATAGCAAAGCTGATCTTCTTTGTAGATTATCACAAATTCAGAGGGAATGTGAGCAAAAAAAACAGGAAAAAGATATTTCTGTCTCATTCACAGTATTTACATGAAGTACTTGTTGGTTTGTGATGGTAATCTTGCCGGGGAATGTACTTGAACATACCATGCATCCATGGGTGCTTTTTAAAAACAGTTACATTGTAACAAATCGGAAGAGTTCAGGAGATTTAATCAAGAGACATTAAGGAGAGAAGAAGAAGCAACACAACGTACAGCTCCTGAATACTGATGTACTCCTGCTGAAACATCAATACATTCGTGGGCATCACGGTTTGTCTAGCAGCTCTTCTGGCAGCCTGGACTTCCTTGATGAAACTGGTTTGCTGACGGTTTCTTTTTTAAAGCCGAGTCTGTAGTTGTGGGTCCCTCCAGCTGCCTCATGCTACATGCACATTCAGAAGTCCGTGGTAGCTCGCCATTATGTGTGAATATGCTTGATAATTTCTCTCTCTTGACTTTGCTGGTTCCACGCTTGATGGTGCCCTTTTTAAGTTGTGCTTGTCATTACTGTCTTGGACAGCGTTGTGAGGCACCGTCATCACAGACACCCTTATCATTTAGAGCATTGGCTGCCATGCAATTAATTTCCCCCCTTTTGTTCGGTGGTTAATATTGTCAGGCCATCCTTTGATTCTGGAAAGCTGAGTTATTTCAGAATGTTGCCTTGTTTTTGAGTAATGAAGACAAATGACGCTTTTGTTTTCCCAGGGAAACTTCTGTAGCTGTAAGAGCGGCTGTGATTTCGGTTCACTACTGGAACAAAGAGGACGTTTTCACGCTGTAAACTGTGGATTTCTTCGTGTCTTTTCACACTCTCGTATCCTCTACTTTCATCTCTTTGCTAATTGTCGTTCTGTCAGCTTGACTTTTCTCTTCCTTATAATTTGTCCAAATTAGAAGTTTTCCCCTTATTATACATAGTCTCCAGAGGATGTCAGTAGCAGTAAGTAAAACTATGTCTATCCTCGTATGAACCACAGTTATTCCCCTCCTCAGGATATTATCGATAGAAAGCTTGTATCTTCGCCCACTGTGAAATTGCTTATAATGAAATTTTGCCAACCCTCCCTCTCTCAACCGATCAGTCAGTCAATCAATCATCATCACCCTCCACTCAGTCTCCGAACTCTGTGGCGGTTGAATTGGCCATTATAGTGGCTGGTTGGTGTAACAGCCGATATCTGTGGTGATCCGTCTCTTCTAGCTGGGAGCAGAGCAGATCGACTAGTCAGATAGGATGAGCGGAGCTGTAGGATCTTAGGATGGACGTGACAGGCCCATCTCTGTTTCTATCTCCATCTCTGCCGTACCTGAGCTCCCTACAAATCCCAGCCGTTAGCATCTCGGAGCTGTTAGCATCCCCTTCCCTCCCGTACCTGCCTCTCTTGGACTCGTGCTGTGTAGACATTACTAGGCTATCCTCCTCCTCCAGTCTCTGATTGGTAGACACTGAAACTTTCCACCATTCTGTTCTCTCTCTGCCCGGCAGCACTGCCACTTTAAAGTGTGCATCAACAGGTGTACAATGCTGTTAATTTACTGCATGACATAGTCCCACCTCTGCATGTAGCAGAAGTAACGCATAGGCACATTCATGCATACCAATTTCACGCTTAGTCACCATCCGTGTCCTCCACCACCCACTATTAACCACATTAATACGTTTTTGTAATGTCACCGGGGCGGCAGGCATTTTGCTACCAGAATATACATCTGAAATGAAATAGAAATCAGCTGAGGTCTGAGGAATCCCACTTGAATATGCAGTAATTAAACACACACTCCCCCGGAGAGGAGGAAGTGACCCGGAAGAGCATGTCAGAGGTCAGCCCCATCACCTCATCACACACAGCCCAGGGTGGCTGGCGATTAGCCCCGCAAGCTGCTAATGTTCCTAGTGGGGGGGTGTCTCAGTCTATCCCCCTTTTTTCTGTAATGTGGATTTGAACGGCATATCAACATGAGGAATGGAGGAAATAATAGCTGCTGTGGAAAAGGCTCTGCTATGATCTCTTACCGAGTTAGAGAGTGATTTGATTTCCTTTTCTAATATAGATAATACAATGGCTCCTCCACCAGGGAATGAAACTGAAATAATTTAATTCAGGGAATTAAACTGAAATAATTAAATTCTACCTGTGTGTGTTTGAGCAAACACTTTCTTGTGCTCTTTTGTGCCGTTCTCGGCTGCCTACTTTGATTTGTGAAATACCTGAACAACAGCTCGACAGGTGGTTCTCAACCAACTATGCACACACTGTGCTGCTTGTTTCTGCTTGAAATGACCTGATTCCTCAGTTGTTACCAACAATTACCACCGATATAATTGTTACTGGAAATTGGTGCTGTGAGTGGAAACGTGCGCTCTCTCTCCACACGAGTGTATCCATGCAATCAGACTTGCCGGGTTGAGGGAGAGCGTACATAGCCCAGATTGTAAACATAACGATTGTTCTGTTCTCTGTGTTGTGGCTCGTGTTAGATTATTTCTTTTTTTAAATGCCCCCAAGTTGTGTAGCTTGGTCAGAGGGGCTCTCAGGTATGTGCAGTCACTGTGTCGATGAGCGGAGATCAGTGTTATGAGAAGGCCAAGGTTGGGCTGTGGTAACAACAAGGCTCTACTTAGTCAGGCTCTCTAGGCTGTACTAATGTAAAACATTCCACACTGGGCTTCGTCCTTCCTGTGAGTCCTCACTCACCACCTCTCTAGAAACGCCTGGAGAGAGATTCCTTTGCGAAAGAAAGATAAACATGCTTTATTTGTCCCTGTTCAATGTTCTGTTCCGAGCAGCCTTAGAAGGCTGTCCTTTCACTAGCCTTAGAATCTCTCCTTGAAGTTGTTCCTCCGCAAAACATTCAGCTGGCGTGTACAGTATTTGTTCTTTTAATAAAAAATCACCCCAAAAAAAGTGTCATTGTAGCTGTGACGAAGAAAAGCATTTTACGTCTGCAAAGAACTTGTAAAAGAACTTGATGGCATTGAGTAAAGAATGCCTGCGGTGTGCAAGTACAGACATCAGTATTGTACTAGCCTGCTACTGAGTCACGATTAACCAACCGCAATTCCCATTTTGTTTAATGCAGCGGCTCTACAGCATGTTAACATCCTCTACCCAGGTTTGAGAAGCGGCTGTAGCATGCCGATGACGGGGTGGGGGGGGATCTTCTGTGGTGGATAATGCTCGCACGCGTCATGGCCCGCCGTGTAGCATACAGCAGGGTAAACGCCGATATCTTCTTCCTCGTCTTCCAGCTCGAAGACCCCCAAGAAGGCGGTGTTTGCTGGCAGCATGCAGCTGCTGGCTGGGATCAAACTGTGCACAGGGAGAGTCCTGACTAACCACCCACACTATGAAGACCGAGCTCTGAGAGAGAGGACCAAACAGGTAAAACAAAACCCCTTTTTTTTAATCCTTTTCCTACTTCTATACTTAAAAAAAAAAGTGTATGTCTACACAAGACCTGACCTGAGAAGAGAGTAACATAAAGAAAACAGCACACCTGTAAATATGTGATGACCAGGGTTTTGGGGGTCAATTCCATTTAAAATGTCAGTCCAACCAGGGAATTAAACTGTCCACGTGGAAAAGAAAAGGGCCGTGTTCAAGTCGTCTCCACACTTGTAATGGAACTCAGAAGGCATGACCCTCACTCGGGTGATGATGCTATCAAGGAGAGGACACCACTTCCGTATACCTGTGCTGTGATATTAGCATGTAGGGGACGTCGACCGCGGCCGGGGGAATGGAGTCCCATAAGCCTCAGCATGAGAGCATGCTATCAGTCACTTATATTTCCTGTCTGGCTTTCCCCTCAGTTTAACAGGAGCGTGCGACTTTATCAGCCAGACAACGCCATGTTTTCATCTCACCCAGGGATGGCAAGTAGCATTTGTCAGATGCATAGATGAATTGTGGTGGTGTGAACCGTCGCTAAAGCTCGTTAGACAGTGCAGCGCGTGGGGCTAGGTGAGGGGGAGGCAGGCAGACAGGAGAGGAGATGGTGCACGACTGCTGGATGGCTGGGTACAGAGCGTTCTGCCACTCTGTGGGTGGTGCTCTACGGCGTGTGATGCTGTGCCGTGCGGCGGTGCCTCACGAAGCTCTGCAGGCAGAGCTCTGACTAATGAAGCTCTGCAGCTGTGGGAGGGAGAGGGGAGGGGAGGGCTCGCTCCTCAGGTTCGGGGGCTCTGGCTCTGCCTGGGGGACGTGAGTAGAATGCTCCCTCCACACCACCCTGCTGTGCGTCTGTCTGCCACTCAGCGCCACAGAGGGGTCAGCCCCCAGCACCAGCACAGCCCACTGTTAACACTCATCACAAGGTCTCTCATAACCAACTCTCTATCAATAAGTCATGCCTGCCTATGTGTGTGTCTGTGTCTATCTGAGCCCTGTGTTGTGCTGTGTTGTCCTCCATGTTTACCGGTGTGTGTGTCTGTGTGTGTGTGTGTGTGTGTGTGTGTATTATCCCCTGGGTGTGTTTCTCTCCTCCTGGTCGTTTCAGGTGTATCAGATCTACGCCCAGCAATCCCCAGAGGAGGTCCACGGGATCCTGCGTGCGGCGGGGGCTGATTTCGTGGTGATGGAGGACAGCATCTGCTACGAGAGGAGGCATGGCCGGGGCTGCAGGCTCCGAGACCTGCTGGATCTGGCCAACGGACATGTAGGTGTCATTTCTGGCAGGGGTTTGGATTCTGCGACGTGATGCCAGCTCTTTCACGAATGTATGAGTGTTTTGACGTGCGTTTGTTTGAACAGGAGGCAGATTGTTTGGTTAAAATATCTTTTTTTGAGAGCTAATAGGAGGAATATTGATTGGATTGCTTCAGTGTGAGAGAAAGGGAGTGAGGGATAGATTCTGTGGGTGTTTGTGAGATTGGGATGGGTAGGGCTGTTTTGGGGCGTGTGTGTGTTTGCATGTGCTCTCTCTAAATCACATGTTGTCCGTCAGCCTCTGTCAATCATAGACACATCAAAGTATGATTGCTTTGAAAGGGCTCAATTACAGGCAGCGTCGGGTCTGGAGATTCATCCTCCTCTGATCTGTGTCTCACCGCTGGTTGAAAGATGCATTTTCTCTCCTCCTGCTTTTGATGCCAGGAATAAATGAGTCACTGGTTATTTGGGTTTCTGGAGGCATGTTTGCCTTGTATACCGTCTCATCCTTCCCGAGTGGTGAATGTGGGGTTAGTAATGTTTCACTGCATGTGAACCCCACATCCACATCGCGTAGTGATTGGCGCAACTCAGAAATCTTTATTGAGAGAATCACAAAAACATATTATTTTTGTTGTTGTTGTCAATTATTGAATTCCCTGGATCCTTGTGGTATAAATCTAACTCAAGGGTACTATTTGAATGCATCTAATGTTGAATGCATCTAATGTGTTTTTGGATTAGATCATGGATGGCCCTGGAGACAACGACCCAGACTTGGTCCACGCCACCCACCCTCGCTTCTGTGAGTCCATCAAGACAGACGGCCCTGCCTACACCGCCCTCTTCACCCGCGTTTTCCAAAACAAGACCTTCCACGTCTACAAGCTGAAGAGGGGCAAGAAGAGAGCCAAGGCCGACAGAGAGCCGGTGGCCATGGAGGATAGAACCCAGTAATAAGACCCTGGGGACCCCATAAACAACCCCCGCCCACCCATATCCAGCAGCTCCCCAGTCTCCGTCTCAGCCTCCTGCTCCCTTCCATGTTGATAACCTGATGACTGCTCTGTGCTCCCTGCTCTCTGGTCTACTCGACTTCATCTGGAACCATGGCTACACTCTCCCTCCCGCCTTCCATCCCTCCCTGCGCCACGGCAGCCAGAGGCAGGTAATCACGGCCGGCTGACACGGCGCTGATTTGAGCAGCGTCTGATTGCGGCGGGCGAGCAGATGAGCACATGCATATCAAACCAGGGCTTTGTGTCAGGAAGCTCATGTTTAAACAGGAGAGGAGAGATGACGGCACATCTCAACAACATTCACGGCTCTCTCTCGCTTTCACCCAGACTAAAGGCAGAGCAGAGAAGAAAGAGGAGAGGGACCTTTGAGAGGGAGCTGATTGAAAGCTAGAGCAGTGGGGGTAATTATTGCGAGGACCAGTCTGGTCTCTTTGGTGGCTGGGGCTGCAGCCTGACTGCACAGCTGCACCCTGTGCCATTTCCTTGTTTTTAAACCGTGCCATGTCTCGTCTCCACTTGTTAATGAGGACTCCTCTTTTGATACTCTCTCACAGAAACACAAAAGTTCTGCATAAGTTGTCAGTTGTGGTGTATCAAGGGGAAGTGGCATTCTCATTGTAATGCATAACAGTCCTATCACTGTGAAGAGTATTTGCTTGTTCATTCCGTTGCATTGAAATTGGATGTTTAATTTAGGAGTTGGCCAATAATACATTTTACGAGGGAGAAGTAATTTCATTATGTTTGCCTAATAAGTGCATACTAATGTAATGTTTTTGAGCATTGACATTCTTCATTTTCATATTTATTAATAATTCAGTTTAAGATGCATTGGTCATTTAAACCGACAGTATTTTTTTTAAATGAGCAAATGCTAGAGCAAATCATGTATTAACTGTGTGTATTCGCTCCCAACTCAACACCACAGAATCATACAGTATTATGTAGAAGGACTGCATTGTGGGTAAACCATGACCACTGGTCTATGTAGGACTGGCTAACATACAGTGGGTATCAGAGGTATTCAACACCTTGGATTTTGTTTCACGTTGGTGGGCTACAAAGTGGGATTGAAATAGATTTAATTGTCATTTTCTCGTCATGGATTTCCACAAAATACACAACGTCAAAGTGAAAAGAATTTAAATAATACAATGTATACAGATGAATAAACATTAATAAATGACTCAAATAAAGTTGTTGAATATAAGTATTCACCCCCTTTGTTTAGGCATGCCTAAATTAGTTTGGGAGTAACATTTGGCTTAACAAATCAAACTGCGTGTGCATGTTGCACGTGGCTAGTCAAACACCAGGCTTTTCATTGAGACGATGCTGAAACAATCCATGGGAAAGTCGGTGCCGTATTTTCATTTGTGCCAAAATCAAAATGAAAGAAAAGGTATCTAGCAAATTCACCGGGCTTTCGTGTGAAATAGACTTTTTGAAGCAGTGTTTTTGTGTTACTTTGGTGTGGTTATCAACACAAGTAACTTTTCCCCCACTCCTATTGATCAAATAATTGTATTAAGTCATACAAATGTTTTACTGTGCGTGAAGTTTCAAATGCAGTTGTCATTACTACATGTGTAGTAAAAATTCCTGACATTTAATCCTAGTAAGAATTCCCTGTCTTTGGTCAGTTAGGATTACCACTTTATTTTAAGAATGTCAAATGTCAGAATAATAGTAGAGAGAATTATTTATTTCAGTTTTTATTTCTTTCATCACATTCCCAGTGGGTCAGAAGTTTACATACACTCAATTAGTATTTGGTAGCATTGCCTTTAAATTGTTAAACTTGGGTCAAACATTTCGGGTAGCCTGTCCCATTGCTCCTGACAGAGCTGGTGTAACTGAATCAGGTTTGTAGGCCTCCTTGCTCGCACACACTTTTTCAGTTCTAACCACAAATTTTCTATAGGATTGAAGTCAGGGCTTTGTGATGGCCACTCCAATACCTTGACTTTGTTGCCCTTAAGCCATTTTGCCACAACCTTGGAAGAATGCTTGGGGTCATTGTCCATTTGGAATACCCATTTGCGACCAAGTTGTAACTTCCTGACTGATAGCTTGAGATGTTGCTTCAATATATCCACGTAATTTTCCTTCCTCATGATGCCATCTATTTTGTGAAGTGCACCAGTCCCTCCTGTAGCAAAGCACCCCCACAACATGATGCTGCCACCCCCGTGATTCACGGTTGGGATGGTGTTCTTCGGCTTGCAAGCCTCCCCCTTTTCCCTCCAAACATAAATATGGTCATTATGGCCAAACAGTTCTATTTTTGTTTCATCAGACCAGAGGACATTTCTCCAGAAAGTACAATCTTTGTCCCCATGTGCAGTTGCAAACCATAGTCTGGCTTTTTTTATGGCAGTTTTGGAGCAGTGGCTTCTTCCTTGATGAGCAGCCTTTCAGGTTATGTCGATATAGGACTCGTTTTACTGTGGATAAAGATTTTTTGTACCTGTTTCCTGCAGCATCTTCACAAGGTCCTTTGCTGTTGTTCTGGGATTGATTTGCACTTTTCACACCAAAGTACATTAATCTCTAGGAGACAGAACGCGTCTCCTTCCTGAGCGGTATGACGGCTGCGTGGTCCCATGATGTTTATGCTTGCGTACTATTATTTGTACAGATGAATGTGGTACCTTCAGACGTTTGGAAATTGCTCCCAAAGATGAACCAGACTTGTGGTGGCCTACAAGTTTTTTTTTCTGAGGTCTTGGCTGATTTATTTTGATTTTCCTATGATGTCACGCGAAGAGGCACTGAGTTTGAAGGTAGGCCTTGAAATACATCCACAGGTACATCTCCAAATTTTGTCAATTAGCCTATCAGAAGTTTCTAAAGTCATGACATCATTTTCTGGAATTTTCCATGCTCTGTAATTATAAGTGAAATAACCAGTCTGTGAACAACTGTTGGAGAAATGACTTGTGTCATGCACAAAGTAATGTTCTAACAGACTTGCCAAAACTATAGTTGTTAACAAGAAATTTGTGGAGTGGTTGAAAAATGAGCTTTAATGACTCCAACCTAACTGTATGTAAACTTCAACTGTGTGTGTGTGTGTGTGTGTGTGTATATATATATATATATATATATATATATATATATATATATATATATATATATTTGACATTAGAGTATTGTGTAGATAATACATTTGAATCCCACTTTGTAACACAATAAAATGTGAAGAAATCCAAGCGGGGTGAATACTTATATGTAGTCTAAATCCTGATGCAAACTAATTCAGACGTAACAGGGAAATGTCAAATGATTCAATACTGTAAATAGTTCATGTGTTATTTTATTGCATATTGGCAATGTGGATTACATCATGGTATTATTTCAATATTTTACAACTTTAGAGTATGAAAGTGCCTTCAAAGTTGTCTATTTCATCTCTGTGTTGATGTAAAAATGTGTCTGTTATTGAACCTAACAGTTACTTGTAGAGCTGAAAAAGGAAATAAAAAATGTTTACACTTCATTTTCACAGTTGTATTTTGCAGGGCCAAATCTTACAGGGGGTTTAAATATCAAATAGGCATCATTTTTGGGGATTGAATGCAGACTGATTACATGAATGTTTCCAATATTCTGTCGACCGCATCAGATTTTGTACCATCTGGATGTCATGATGACAATTTTCCATGGCCCAGTCTTCATTACTTAACACTGTGTCTAATCTAGAAGACACACACTCTGCTATTCTGCTGTTTTGTGATATTTCCTCTCCTATTGTTCTGCGTCTGTCTGTTCACCCAGTAAATGGGTTGGTCCTGTTTGACGTGCCAGTGGAGAGATTGCACTAGTTGGGGTAGCATATTATGTTTTATGACGTTTCATCTTCCTAGTTTACCATTGATCAGTGTTCCATGTTCTCATCGAAAGGGACTTTTGTTTTCTGTGTTGCTTTGTATGAGGGGAAAAAAAATGTTTTCACATGTGAGATTCTGCTGTCATCATTCGTTTGATGTTCACACCAAAAAAATCATTGCAAGTCAATCTCCATCATTGCATTTATTCGAAGTCCAAAAACAATATATCTTGCTTGAGGCTTTCACTTTCTTTCCTAGTCCTGTATTCCATAAACCAGGCATCATCAACTAGATTCAGCTGCGGGATTCTTGAGTGGAGGCAGGAACGTAATGACAAATAATTTGTATATTGCAAATTGACCGCAAGAAGCCCAAACAGATATATTTCAAACCTTGTATACATTTGTATACGATCAGAGACTCTATTATGCGTGGGGATACTTGGGAATAGATTTCCAAAATGAAATGAATTTGGAGCTGATTTCCTGGTGTTCTTATAGTTTTTTTTATGTAAAACAATGACATTTTTGCTCAGAAAACTTGGAGCACAAAAATAAAACCACACGCGGGCCAAATTCAGCCTGCGGGCCACCATTTGGGGAACCCTGCTATAAACTCACATCATGCTTAATGCAAACAATCAGGAAAATCACTGATTTCAAATAAATGAATCTTTATTGAGAAAAAAGATTGATGCAAATACAAAACACCAAGATATCTATATTCAAAGCCGGTCATGATAATGATTTAAAAAAAAAAGATAAGTTCACTTTTTCTTAAAGAAGCAGTACGTGATCCATAATTCTTCCATTGACACATTAAAAAAGCAATGACTTTATCTTCCTATATACAAATGAGGTAAAAACATAAAATTCCACAATATGTTTGTATCCATTAGACAATGTTGAAGCCATTTATGATACAAATTAAAGTAGAATCTTTTCTCTGCAACCCAGAGAGAAATCCTGTGAATCCCAAACACAATCTTCACATTTTAATCATTATTTTTTACTAGCTCCTCCATAAGCCAGGTTCCTGGCCAACCGTGCTCGGAGGATGAATCAAAACTCCATCCCTTGAGGAGCTTTTGATGCCTATGAAAAAGCATTGCATCGCGACGGCGTTCCGTTCCCTCACCTCCCCATCCTATTTTAAACTCACGTTCTTGCAGGCCTTCAGAAAATTGGCACGTTTGAAATCCGTAATCAGAATGTCGACTTCTCAATCGACTTTTAAAACTCCCATGATCCTTTGGTTTACAGCATGACAGCTCCGCCATCAACTCCCATTAGGATTAGTGCGCTGATGTGTTTTTAACACACTCCTACCCTTCACTGTTGTATCGTCACGCTCAACATGCAGCGTTTCTGCACTGATTTGTTTTTTTTTAAGTAAATCAAAATAATGAGAAGGGTGTGCCGATGCTACCTTGAAATACATGAAATACAATGTTGGTGTTTAGTCTATCGCAGAGGAAGGTAACATTACTTATTTATTCCATTTGCTGTGCAACAAACCATTTCCAAAACCCTTTCCTCTCCCCTTCTCTACTCCCCATGGAGTTTCACAGCTCCTCACACAAGCACATTTAACTCAAGAGTCCCGGAGGTGCTTTGAATCAGCACAAACCTTCCCTCCTTTCCACTCTTCCTCCCTTCTGCATTCTTTGGCTAATTTCACCTCCACTCTCCACTCCTCTCTCAAAGCAGAGGCGAACAACACAAATGCAGTGAACGCTGGCTTCTGAAGGGTTTTTAGTTTGGGCAGATTGGTCCTGGTTTATATGATAGGGGGGAACTGTTTGTGGGGGCATCATCCTCCAGCTTTGGGGAAGATAAATAGCTGAAGCCCACTGGGTGAGATCCTTAGTGTGAATACCCATGTAGCTGGATCATTTCCCTTTGATCGTTCAATCTGCTGGGCTCATACTGTTTACTGTGAACGCCCCCACCACCCCTTTAACACAACTGGTAAACACTCCCTTCCAGACATATATCAGTGAACACAGTCAACTATAGCTGCCTCCACTATCACAACGCCATGGCAACAGCAGCGATGGTCAGAGGGTGTCCACTGTCAATTCTATAGGAGGCTTCGGCGCGACCCTCTCTGCACTTTTTTCACCTTGGACCGCCATTCACGATTAATTTGTCATTTGTATTCATAGCATGGTCCTCTGCTGCAATGGTGGCGTTCAGAATGTTTGGTATTCCTGAGAAAGAAGGTTAAAGCTGAGAAACAGAAAAGGCCCTTTCCTCAGCTCCTCTGTCCTTTCTTTTCTTCTCTCCGGCTTGATTTCTGAGCTCTCTCCCTCCGGTGAATATAAATGAATGGAGGGGAGAGTGAAGTGAATAGAAAACCAAATCAAGGAAGGAGAAGTTTAGGATATAACATACGAGCACAACTGTTAACTGTGACTGCACACCCAGCAAAGAGATTTTGGAAAGAGAGCCCACTGGAAGGCCACAGAAAAAAATATTCCTGTATCAAATGTCTAAGCAGTTTTTTCAAAACACTGATGTATCACAGACATAAAGAACAGAATATGGTATATCAAGGGCCAAGAGGTGCGAGGCAATCCTCGCAATTCATTTCACTGACAAATATAATAACATTTTCACCCAAATTATTGTCAACTGCAAGCCACTGCAATAGGTCTGTGTGCCATGTAAGTGCCATAATTAATCTGTCCATGTCATTGATTGGCAGCTCCCATTATCCAGTGAACAGTGAGTCTCAGCTATAGGCCTGGTTAGGTTAACATCAGTCCCAGCCTCAGCCTCGCTCTAGGCCCGTTTAGAGAAAAATCCCTGTGGAGAATAAGTCACTCCCAGTGGAGAGAGGCCAAGCTCTCCATCAGTCTCTCTCTCCTCCTATGCTTCCAATTCGTTTACTGTAGCTCTGTAGTTTCTTGCTGTTTGGTGGTCTCTGCAGCACGGTAGCTTGGTCTGTCTCCCTCAGCGTTCAGAGGTCGCTGGCCTCGGTCTTCTCGTAGAGGGCTTTGAGTTTCTCGAAACGTGGGCCCCAATCCTTCAGGGAGTCTTGGCCCCTAGCCGTGTCCTCCTCCAGCCCGGCTGAGCTGAAGGAGCTGAGGGACCCGGCCAGCGAGCCTCCCCCCTCCGTGGAGAACACCTGCAGGGAGTCGAAGGGGGCCGACTCTGGGGCCTGGTCAGCGTCCCGGATGATCTCACACAGGTAGCGGGCCAGGTCCTGGCTGGAGAAGGACAGGCTCTTTCTGGCTAGCAGGAGGGGCCTGCTCTGGCCCTGGGCGGGGGTCCTGGTGGGGGGCACATCCCTCCGCAGGGTGGTGGTGAAGGAGGAAGGGGCGGTGCTGGCGCCCAACCTGCTAAGAGTGTCCTGGGGCTGTTGGTGCTGGGTGTGGGGGTGGTGATGTTGGTGGATGGCCCTGGAGCGGCTGTACTGGACAGACTGGGCCGGACTGGGCTGGAGAGACTTCTGTAACTCGGCCATATCATATGCATTCTACACGCACACACACACACAGAGGGAGATAGGATGGAACGTCAAAATAGAGAATGGAAAGGAGGAACAAATGGACAGATGGAGCAATAGAGAGTATTTCGTATTTTATTAACATCCCCATTAGCTGTTGCCAAGGCAGCAGCTTCACTTCCCGGGATACAAACAGAAGTAAAACATCACATCATAGAGCGTGATGGTGAGTGAGGAGAAAAAAAGAGCAGAGCTTCCTCTGCATATGCTCCACCTGTCTACATTTACACTCTGTCTTCATTTTCTCCCTTAGTGAACAAAATCCAGATTAATTCTCTGCCAGTGGAGAGGTGACAGACCGTATTAGCCGAATACACTAAGTAATCTGAGGGAATGGGGGCGAGGGGAGTGAAGGGGGCGAGGGGAGTGTTTCACTTCAACAGAGCACAGGGAAATATTGGACGAGGGCTAGAGAACATCCATTTTTATATAACACACAATCACTTCAACATTCATTTGATTCAGGCGAGACTGATTCACCCTCGTTACCACGGCAGCGCTTCACTCTGGAGAGATGGAAGCCTGGGCCCTGGAGGAAAAGAGGATGGAGGAATGGTAGAGTGGAGGAGTAAATGACACACGGGCGGGTGTGCTCTGTAATTGATTACCTCAAATCAAATGTTATTTGTCACATGCTCCGAATATAACAGGTGGAGACCTTACTCCCAAGCCCTTAACCAACAATGCAGTTCAAGAAATAGAGCTAAGAAAATATTTATTGAATTTAACTAAAGGAAAAAAAAATCTAAAATCAAAAAGTAACACAAGAAAATTACATAACAATAACAAGACTATATACAGGGGGTACTGGTACCAAGTCAATGTACATGTTAGTCGAGGTCATTTGTAAAGTGGCTATGCATAGATAAACAGCGAGTAGCAGCAGTGTAAAAACAAGGAGGGGTTCAACGTAAATAGTCCGGTGGCCACTTGATTAATTGTTCAGCAGTTTTATGGCAGTTTTATGGCAGGCTCTCTCATCTAAAGATCCACCAGAGGACCTCTTAAAGGATTTCAGCATCACTAAGCATCTGATCGTCACGTTATGTGTCATCGTGTGTAAGGAGTTCATGAATATTCAAACACTCCAATAGTGTATTTTTAGTTGGAGGTGAACCAGAGTGAGAAGGTGTTACAATGGCATGGTGGGGAAGAGGAGTGTGCTTGAGCTAGTGTGGTACCCATAATGCCTAGCCTCGAATCCAACCTGAATTGTTTCACTTCACAAACTCAGTCTGGAACTGCGTTCAGTGAAACCGTTTGTGACAAGGGACAAAAAGGCACTGCATCACATTGTGCGTAAGTGTGTAGGAGACATAGATGTGTTCGCGCTTACCTGGTCCTCCTCTCCTCCTCCTTCCTCATCGTAGTTGAGCACGTTCTCTCTGATGTCCTCCCAGCCGTCATGGTGAGCTGACACGTGGTAAACGCCCTCCTTTAGGCCCTTGTAGCTGCGCCAGCGGGTGTACAGGAAGATGCCCAGCAGCAGCACTAGGGGGCGCCGGAGAGCACAGAAGGAGGAAGAGGCAGACGCACACAGAGAGAGAGAGAGAAAGAGAGAAAGTTCCTAGTTCAGTTTGATTAGAAGTGACTGCGTGAACTGTTTCCACTGCGTTGATTTGACATTGCATTATCAGCATGATGGCTGTGCTGAGAGGCCTGACAGGTGGAGTGCTGGCTGACTGCTGGGACAGCTACTCAATAAGGTCTCTCTCTGCAGAGTTGCAAATGGTGTTCTCAAAATCAATCCTCCCCTATAGACTGCTGTGACCTTTAGAGTATATTATCTACCCATACAGTTCTTCTCCATAAATCTCTCTATACTCTACCCCTCCCTCCCCCTTCCGTCACACCTTATTTGACTCAACCTTTCAGCTTTGATCATTCCTCAGATTTCTTCCTCTCTCTCTCTCTCTCTCTCTCTCCCTCCTTCGGTTTCTTCAAATTCCTTTTTCCGCTATCCCTCTCTCCTTCTCAATTGCCCTTATTTGTTTTGGTTCTCTCTGTGTTGATTGTTTTGTGCTCACCTATCATTAGTTTGATAAGGTGTCACTTAGCAAGGGGACCAGGGCGACAGGGTGAGACAGATCGAATTGAAATCTCCCAATTATCAGGGCAATCTCTGAGTGAACTCTCCCTCTTCAGGAGTGAAGTACTGGTACCGGCAAAAAGAAATCCATATCAATTTACGAACACAATGTTCACCCTCCTATGTTCACAAGCAAATCAAGTCGCTTTTTAGAGGGCTTTGTAGCACTGGGTCAATTGCACAGGAATATGCGATCCCATGTCTGTCTGTTACTCTATCACTCCTGTGCAATGTTGCAATTGTCTTCAGACAAGACATGTTCATCTAGGTGAGGTGTTCAAAAAGCCTCAGAGGTTGACACGTTTCTGTTCTCAGGACACGTTCATCTAGATGAGGTGTTCAAAAAGCCTCAGAGGTTGACACGTTTCTGTTCTCAGGACACGTTCATCTAGGTGAGGTGTTCAAAAAGCCTCAGAGGTTGACACGTTTCTGTTCTCAGGACATGTTCATCTAGGTGAGGTGTTCAAAAAGCCTCAGAGATTGACACGTTTCTGTTCTCAGGACATGTTCATCTAGGTGAGGTGTTCAACAAGCCTCAGAGATTCTCAGGTGTGGGAATAGGCTGCATGTCAAGTCGTGTGATATCTCAAGACCACTGTCTCCAACTCTGAAACACAGTGTTTGTCTATGACGGTCTGCCATCACTTGGATTGAGAGTGTTGTGTGACGAAGAGAAAGGTTTCTCTGAAGTTAGTTCAGGTCAGCTCTCATAGAGACTTCCCTATTTGGGTTGTGTGTCTTCAAAGGCCCTCTGCGATTTAGAAATGTGTGTCTGTTCTCTACAGGAGTGGAACTGTTGCTCTGATTACCAAGCAGAGGAGGTCTGAGTGGCTGGCTAGCTGCAGTCTGCAGTCAGTTTTTTTCCCTCTCTCCTCCTCTCCTCCTCTCCTCCCAGAACCCTACCAAAGCCTGCACTATCGATTGCATCACCCAACTAATGACCTCACACAAGCTTCTCTGTAACCCTAAGATAGACACTGGGATGCATGTTGTCTAACACACACCACCATCTATACCAGGTTATGGAATATCACTCAAGGTGATTGATTCTGTCTGTACCACACTCATTTAAAAAAAAAAATCATAGAGACACTGTAACTGGCATGTGCATCATGCTGAGTCCTGTGATGCATTCATTTGGAGTAAAAAATAAAAATAATAATAATCTCACTGAAGAATTTGTTTGTTTTTCTTCACCACTTGGGGACTGTTTGAGTGGAAAAAAAGTTGCAATTTTACTAGTCAGGAAATACCGATTTATAAGACAAGTGTATAATTCCACCAGGAGCAAAGCATACTGTTTTGCATACCGCATGGCAAAATACTGAAACAGTTACATTTCGGATTTCAGCACTAATGCCTATTGTGTAACGATAGCTCGATTCTGTATACAGTAATGCATGAGGACAGTATATACTGTGGACTTTTCTTAGCTCAGACCCATATGAACGTGGATAAAGGAAGAAAAGCCTGTTTTCCCTCTCTCCTCTGTTACACCATTGTGAGAACATGGCGAGATGAGAATCTCTAAATAAATCAATCTTAGCCAATAATGAGCAGGCTCAAGGCCATCAAAAGTGTAATACTGTTTGCTGCAGCGGGCCTAGCAAAGCCTGCTCTCGCTCCGTCCATTCCTCATTCTATTACTAAGTGTCTGTGTCTTTCCATTTCTCTCTTCCTTTCTCTCATTCTCTCCCTTGTACCCCTAATCCCTTTTGCTGTCTTTCGGTGTCTGTGTACCTCTCCCTCCCTGCCATCCCTCCTTTCTCTGTCATTCTCTCTCACTGTATTTCTGTCCTCTCTCATTGACTCTTTCTATGTCATTTTCTCTCACTGTATTTCTGTCCTCTCTCATTGACTCTCTCTCTCTCTGTGTCATTCACTCTTACTGTATTTCTGTCCTCTCTCATTGACTCTTTCTATGGCATTCTCTCTCACTGTATTTCTATGTCATTTTCTCTCACTGTATTTCTGTCCTCTCTCATTGACTCTTTCTATGTCATTTTCTCTCACTGTATTTCTGTCCTCTCTCATTGACTCTCTCTCTCTCTCTGTGTCATTCACTCTTACTGTATTTCTGTCCTCTCTCATTGACTCTTTCTATGGCATTCTCTCTCACTGTATTTCTGTCCTATCTCATTGACTTTCTATGTCATTCTCTCTCACTGTATTTCTGTCCTCTCTCATTGACTCTTTCTATGTCATTCTCTCTCACTGTATTTCTGTCCTCTCTCATTGACTCTCTCTCTCTGTCATTCTCTCTCACTGTATTTCTGTCCTCTCTCTCTCTGTCATTCTCTCTCACTGTATTTATGTTCTCTCTCATTGACTCTCTCTCTCTCTCTGTCATTATCTCTCACTGTATTTCTGTCCTCTCTCATTGACTCTTTCTCTGCTCCACTTTTTGCTCATCTCATACTTCTATTGGTTCCAGGTTATCACTCACTGGCTAAATGGTTTGCCATATAACCCTCATTCCATCCCTAGCAAAGAGCCAGCTGAGGCTCCAAACCCAACGTGTTGACTCTTAAAAACTGGGTTTTTTCTCCCCCAAAGTACAACCCTTCTGAGCTCCATGTAGAACACTTGGTGGAACGGGTTCTACATGGAACCCAAATGGGTTCTTCAAAGGGTTCTCCTGTGGGGACAGCCAAATACCCTTCAAGGTTCTGGATAACACACTTTTGTCTGTAAGAGACCATACTGTGAATAGCAACAGGTCCAGAGACACCTTCAAAAAGGCTCCAGCCAACATCGCCGTCCAACAGCTGTGGCATTTGTGCCTGTCACCGTGGAAACTAATCCGGATACAGGCAGGACAATAAAGAGGAGACATAAAAGAGGGATATCTTATAGAGTTGTATTCCTCTCTCTGACTGAGACTACTTTTTCAACCCCACCTCACAACAGACTCAGACTCAGGATGAAAAGCTAAACTAATCTGGAACCGTGTGCAGGACAGAAGGGATTAGGCAGCGTCTGCGCGCGCACACACACACACACAAAAGCACACACACACACGTGAATACATACACACACACTGAGAATACATACACACACACTGAACAGTCTGACTTCCCAGTGTGCGTGCGTGCGTGTGTGTGTGTGTGTGTGTGTGTGTGTGTGTGTGTGTGTGTGTGTGTGTGTGTGTGTGTGTGTGTGTGTGTGTGTGTGTGTGTGTGTGTGTGTGTGTGTGTGTGTGTGTGTGTGTGTGTGTGTGTGTGTATTTGGCGGACGTCAGTGATCCAGAATTATCCCTCAACACCTTGAAACAGTGGAGAACTAAGCTGTACCATTCCTTTCACCATGAATGTTTAGTCTGTAGCCTCACCTGCCAGTTGTACAGTCTTTTAGAACCTGTTGTTACCCACACAGCTGGTAGACAACACTCAGTACCAGTGTAGTTAGCAACCAAAACATTCTCTCTGTAGCCATATAGCTTAATGATGGATAATGGAGTTTGTATCTTGTTAGAGATCAATACGTGTTACATTTAGTCAGTAACAGGTTTACTGTGAATTATAGAACAAACAACGTAGGATATGCAGACCTCAATCAACAAGCAGGTCAGTAACAAAGTAGGAAGAAGACACAACGTAAATATTACTGGTGAAAGACAAAGAAACCTTAAGAACAACGGTTGAATCAGAACAACGGAAGTGAGAGAGAACGGCGAGGATAGGAGTATGGAAAACAAACTATGAAGAGAGTTTTGAGAATAGTGTTTAAATATGATTCAAATATCTTATGGCACAGGGCTTTACATAGTGACAAAAGGATGCCTGTAATTCACTAGTCAATTCGAAAGTACATGGAATAGCGTCCCTCTATTCGTCCGCTGAGTAAAATACACTCACAAAACTGTTAAGAAAAGTGATTCAGGCAGCAGTTGGTGATGTGACTTGCCATACGATTTCATGTAAGAAACTGTATTGAGAAGTAACATCAACCTCGGCATCAGATAAGACGCTGCATGCGCTGTATTGCGTGGATTGCCCTGCCCATTGCGTTTCTGGTGCAGTGATTTGAGGTGCAATTTGGTTTAAAAACCATTAATAGGATGTGTGTGAGGCCTCTCCATGTCTCCCTCTCTGTCAGACCCAGTGGCAGGTTCACTCAGAGTTCTGACTCACTGTGTTATTATAAGGAGCCCCGGCCGCGAGGAGAGGAGGCTGCGAGGCACTGCTCGCCAGTTCACTTCCACATCAGCAACCCTGAGAGTTTTCACAGACACACAATCCCCCAAAAAAACAGCCTGGCATCACATGGCCCAAGCAGTCCATGGGTAGCTAGACTCTTCTCACGGACGGAGAGGATAGGCTGGCAACCACAGCCTGGTACCCAATCAGGTACCACTACTATGGAGTCAAACAGGGATTCATTCTGTACATTCCACCATGTAGCTCGTTCTATCTGCAAATTCCTACTTCTGTACATTGTGGACTCTGTGCCTTTTGCAGTTGTCTCTTGTCATTGAGGTCACTGGACAACCTTGAAACATCTGCAGACTAACGGGCCATATTCATACAGTTGATGACGTCATTCTACTGTATTCGTTGATAGTGCCCATGACGAGCCCTCTGGCACAGTGGTGTAAAAGCCAGAGCATCCTGTAGTCATAGGTTAGAGCCCGCTGCATGGCTAAGGGGCATACTGAGACATACAAACACACATAGCCAGAGGAGAGGCTGCAAGTCTGCAAAAAACTAGGCATTATTGCCTATTGGCATTTGGGGAATATCACAAATATCGAAGGTATCTTGGAGCGATGTCCTCTCTGCCCCTCAAGATAAGGCACCTTGGCAGCACAACACCCGGTGCACTACACCAGATATTATCTCTGTGGGTCTATGGACCTAAACAGATCATTTAGGGCTACGCACTCATCTTCATTTATAGATCGATCATTGGTCTAACAAGCAAGACTTAAAAGCTGGACACTTTAACTGAGCCTGTAGCACCACCCTCCTACAAAGGAACACCTACTGCAGTCAAAAGGCACAGCTTATTCCCAACTAAAATCACTTTGCGTTTAGTCTACGACAGCAAAACTGAACATTGGGTAATTTTCACGGATGCAATTTGTCCCTCTCCAATACAGTTCTGGCAAGCTTCACTGAGATCTATTTTTCGGACAAGGAGAGCAGGCCTCCTGCTATTTCCTTTACAGCTGTAGCTAGCTGAGAGCGTGTGAGACAGTGGGGAGGTTCCTTCAGCATCCAGCGGAGGAGAGAGGTGGGTGAGAGGAGGAATTGGAGTGGGTGAAGAGGTGGAGGCGTATAGCGTTCGCATCATGCCATAAACCTATTAACTGTTAAGAAAAGGAAGCTTCAGAATGAGATGCTTTTGTTCGGCTTAATGTCAAGAGAGCCAGAGCCCTTTACACTCCCAGTTATTCAACTGCTTGGATTCACTCCAAACAAACTGGATTGAATGCAGCTGGGAAGAAAACCTCTCTCTCGATACTTAAGTTGCTGTGAGTGGAATGCTTGGCCGATTGAAATTCTATCCAAAGCCTTGGTGCATTGATCTCAATTTCTTTGGGCTTCGGTAAACAGCACATTGTGCGCCTACAAATCAAGTAATTAACACGTAAAAAGCAACAGTGGCTGTGGATGATCAAGGTCATGTTGCCTTTAAAATTAAGCAAAGGTCTGAGAGGGGAAATTAAAATTGAGCGACGGCTAGAAGTTGAACGCCCGATGAAGATAGAGGACAGGACAGTCGGAGACAGCCAGCACATTAACACCTGATCTAGTGACTGACTTTGACTGGCTGACACTAGATTGACCAAAAGGCATGCATCAAGGTGGACTACTGAGTACTGGTCAAAGGTCAAAGGGACTCATTTTCACAGCCTGTTATAACTAGAGTATAAGCTGGACCTTGCTATCGTAGCACGGCCCATACGCTGCCCACACAATTTCTACTAGACCTGTCAAAGGACTTACAGCACAGTGCTCTACCTCAGCTGACAGACCGATAGGGGAGATGGATGTTAAGTATCCCAATATTTCTGTTATTACGGGGCTATCACTCATTCAAGAGTGCGCATGAAGTCGGTTGGTTGATGGACCTGGCCTTGAGTGTAATGGTGACCTTTGATGGTGTTCATACGGTTTAGTAAACTTTGTTAAACTGGAACCTTGTCGTGGTGTCATTTTGATTTAACATTGGTAGCAGAGGATGGTTAATAACTACAATGTGACACCTCGCTTCGACGAGAAGAGGTCGTACGAAAGTTGGAAAAATGAACTTGGAATCTGGTCACGCGTTACTAATCTGGACGCGAAAAAGCAAGCACTTGTGGTGGTATTATCGCTGGAGGGAAGAGCGAGAGACACAGCACTGGAAATAGCCATTGAGGATTTGAACATGGATGATGGTATGGGAACTTTGATAAGAGCACTGGATTCTGTATTTCTTAAAGAAGAGAAAGACGGTGCCTAGGAGGCATATTCAACAGCCACATGTGTTAAGAGAACATGGTTGTTCCAATCTGAAAACTGGACAAACTGTTAAATACATGGTATTCCACATACAGCAACCGCCATTGGACGAGCAGGAAAAGCCAAAGGAAAACACCAGAACTGGTCCAACTTGCAGTACTCTGAACCAGCTACACATTCTGGTACAACAGGGTCAGCTGATCTGTCACTTGTAGATAATCTCAGAATTGAAACAATGGAAAATCGAGAAAAACAGAATGACATTCAAAATGATGATGTACTTGAAACAAAGGACGTGTCATTTGACTCCGCTAAGCCAGATGAGCTCAGTAATTGGAGAAAAACTGGAGTGTTTGAGGAAGTCAAAGACATTGGCCAAAAATGTGTCTCAACAAGGTGGGTGTGTACCCTTAAAGAATCCTTAACTGGAATAGTGCCTAAAGCACGTCTAGTGGCTAGAGGTTTTGAGGAGCTGGCTGCTAAAGAACTCCCAAAAGACTTACCAACATGCGCCTCAGAGTCACTCAGATTGCTGACGTCAGTGATCTGCCAGAAAAAAATGGAGACTTAATTCCATAGACATCAAATCTGCATTTTTGCAGGGAACAGAGCTGTCAAGGGACATTCACATCCGACCTCCGCACAAAGCTAAAAGCGAAGGAACACTGTGGAAACTAAAAAAGTGTGTGTATGGACTGGCAGATGCATCACTCTACTGGTACAACAAAGTCAAGGCAACAATGCTGAATACAGGTGGAAAAATGTCACAAGTTGATCCTGCAGTCTTCTATTGGCTTGATCAAGACTGCAAAGTGTATTACAGTTGGTGGAACAATACTGATGCAACAGGAGAGCTATATCTAGAATCTACAACCCATTCATGTGGATTCTTCAAGAGCCGTACAAAGGAATTCCCCTCTGTGGAATTGAAGCTGATCAATTGAGGTCGAAGATAGGACACATTTTATGGGTTGCTAGACAGAGTAGACCTGATGTAATGTTTGATTTTTGCAACTTGGCATCCAACACAAAACACACGACTGTACAAACCATTCATGAGGCGAACAAAGTTGTTCGTAAACTGAAATCACAAGTGACTTTAAAGTTTCAGCATGTTGGAAAATATGACTCTTTGAAACTAGTTGTCTTCAGTGATGCTTCGCTAGGGAACCTTACAGATGGAGGCACACAAGGTGGAGGTCTAATCGTGTTAATGGGTGAAGGAGGAAGATTCTCACCTATCTGTTGGCAGTCAAAAAGGATTGTCCGAAGCACACTTGCTGGAGAAACACTTACTCTTGCGGATGGAATTGACAATGCTATCTTTCTTGCAACTCTGTTCTCAGAGCTCACCACTGGTGAGACAAAACGGCACATTCCACCTGTAGTTTGTGTCACTGACAACTACTCATTAGTTGATGTTGTGAAGTCAACCAAGTCTGTCACAGAGAAAAGACTTCGTCTGGAGATTAGCAGCATCAAGGAACTTATTCAAGCACAGAGAATCCAGTGGATTCTGTGGTCGACCACAAAGGAACAGCTTGCTGACTGTCTGACTAAAAAAGGAGCATCGGGTCTTGTGCTCCTACAGGCTCTCAGTAATGGAAAGTGGCAGCTTGAGTAATACAAATAAAAACTGGTCACACAACACATTTGTAATGGGGATCTTGAATAATACTTGGAAATTGAATTATGTTGTTGATGTTTTATTTGTCTTTAAAGAAAAGTGGAGATTGTTAAGTTCATGTTTTAAGTATCCTCATTTTCTGTTATTACGGGGCTATCACTCAGTCAAGAGTGCGCATGAAGTCGGTTGGTTGATGGACCTGGCCTTGAGTGTAATGGTGACCTTTGATGGTGTTTATACGGTATTGTAAACTTTGTTAAACTGGAACCTTGTCATTGTGTCATTTCAAATTAACATTGGACACGACAAGAGGTTGAATGGGAAGAGGAGAAGAGTCAAGAGAGAGGATTTGATGTTGAGTGTTACCATGGAGATGACACAGACAGGCAGACAGACAGAGAGAAAGAGACAGACGGACAGGCGGGTGGCAGACAGACAGACAGACAGACAGGTGGCAGGCAGGCGGGCGGTCGATTACCAGAGCCGGATCAGGCAGCAGTTGGTATCGCTACCTAGCAGCGCCAGAGCAGGCAGTATTTGGTATAGCTACCTAGCAGCGCCAGAGCAGGCAGTATTTGGTATAGCTACCTAGCAGCGCCAGAGCAGGCAGTAGTTGGTATAGCTACCTAGCAGTGCCAGAGCAGGCAGCAGTTGGTATAGCTACCTAGCAGCGCCAGAGCAGGCAGTATTTGGTATAGCTACCTAGCAGAGCCATGAAGCAGATGCAAATGGCGAACAGGGAGCTGAAGCTCAGTCCCACGTCGTCTCGGTAGATGGCCAGCGCCACCTCGCAGTGGCGCCCCCGGTAGCCCTCGGGGCAGTGGCACGTGAACTTGGAGGGCGACTGTGCCAGGCAGGTGCCCCGTTGGCACGGCCGACTGGCACACAGGGTGTAGATGCAGAACTTCCCCGTACCATTCAGCTTCACCATGTGGCCAGGGGGGCACCTAAAAAAAAGATGGAAGGAGGAGCAAGAGGAGACATTAGAACATGTGGTTAAAAGAGAGCGATAAAAACAGAGGTTAGATCTCTCCTTTCTGATTCCCCGATTCTATTTTGGTCCTCCACTGTACTCAGAGGATAGCGGATAATACAGTGTATTGATCGAAACAAATGCATCTCAATTAAATAGTTACTCCTGACTTAGACTCTCCCCCATTTTCCACCCACAGGTTACGCACAGACAAAGAGACACACATCGGCATACACACGTATGATGTGAAACCAGTAGGACTCACACAGAGCATTAAACCAGGCTGACGAACAGCAGCGAGGATGAACATTATATCCCAGGGACTGCACCACCATTACCAGAATCAGAGAGAGGAGCTAGACCAGGGGGCCTGGGTTGAATAGCTGCCCACACACTGCCTGGCAACATTTGACTCAGGCATGTTTACAGCCAGCCCTGCAGGACTGAGGTGTATCAAAAGGGCCTGGTTTGACTGATGGGGGGGATGAGGGGAAGTTTGTCTAAGATTAAAGGCTGCGAGAGGATGAGGCACTGGCTTCTGACGCTGTAGTCCTTGAAGAAGACAGCGAGGGCCTCGGTGTGTTTGTATGACATAGAGAGAGATTTGATAATTGTGTTCGATCACGTGTACCTGCACTCATGGACTCTCCAGAGGTCAACGCAGGTGAAGGGGGGGCTACATTGGTTCCTCTTGCAGGAGTCGGAGGAGCAGCCCAAGGAGAGCCCCTGGGAACTGACCAAGGAGACCCCGTCTCTGGACTGGCCATCCAGAGGCACGTATCGACCGTTCAGCCTCAGGTCCCGAATGCAACCTTGAGAGAGAGGAGAGGACAGTGTGACAATCAAGCACACACGCACACAAGGACATGCTCTGACACACAAACACACACCACTTACTTTCTTTGCCATGCTCTGACACGCTTACAACACTAGTCTTTCAGGGCTTTTAAAGTCCATTTAATAAACACGCACACGGTCTGTTTCTGCCTGAGGCAAAGCTGCCTGACCACCCTTGTATTTGCACATTATATTGTCTTTCCCCCTGCACGCCACATGCCATTTCCACAGCACTGCAGAGCACTGCACTGCATACTCTCATAGCCGCGTCACACTTTATCTATCTCATACTAACCTCCCCTAGGGCAGCCATCATCCCCTAACTCTAAAGATGCATCTGTGTGAATTATTAATTCACCAGTCATATGAATAATTTAGAAATCGGCAATAAAATACTTTGTCATCTCACTCAAAAGAGGATTATGAATTGATAAAGCCCCTAACTCTGGCTGCACCTTATTGGAAGGTTATGTTCTCAAACTGTCACTAACTGTCTGCCTCGCACACCCAGCCTTTCCCATCATGCCCCATTCCCTGCAGTCTTCTCACCCTGGAAGCTCTTGTTGGAGCCTGAGGGGAAGGCGTTTCCCAGCATCACCACTGCAGGGTCAATGATGATCTCTCGGCTCCGGCTTGGAGCTGCACTGGTCTCCCGTCTGCCCCCACCCCCGTCCAGACGCAGGGTCAACTCATTGTCGTGGCGATCCAGGTAGACCTCGTGCCACTCGCCATTGTCAAGGCGATAGGAGGGCAGTGTCAGGTTGTAGTCTCCATCTCCTAGGTTATAGAAGACAGCCAGTAGGCCCTGGTAGATCTGGAGGAGAGGAGAGCGTTATAGGAGACAGACAGTAGGTCCTGGTAGATCTGGAGGAGAGGAGATAGTTATAGGAGACAGACAGTAGGTCCTGGTAGATCTGGAGGAGGGGAGACAGTTATAGAAGACAGACAATAGGTCCTGGTAGATCTGGAGGAGAGGAGGCAGTTATAGGAGACAGACAGTAGGTCCTGGTAGATCTGGAGGAGAGGAGAGAGTTATAGGAGACAGGCAGTATGTCCTGGTAGATCTGGAGGAGAGGAGATAGTTATAGGAGACAGACAGTAGGTCCTGGTAGATCTGGAGGAGAGGAGAGAGTTATAGGAGAAAGACAGTAGGTCCTGGTAGATCTGGAGGAGAGGAGAGAGTTATAGGAGACAGACAGTAGGTCCTTCTAGATCTGGAGGAGAGGAGAGAGTTAAAGGAGACAGACAGTAGGTCCTGGTAGATCTGGAGGAGAGGAGAGAGTTATAGGAGACAGACAGTAGGTCCTGGTAGATCTGGAGGAGAGGAGATAGTTATAGGAGACAGACAGTAGGTCCTGGTAGATCTGGAGGAGAGGAGAGAGTTATAGGAGACAGACAGTAGGTCCTGGTAGATCTGGAGGAGAGGAGAGAGTTAAAGGAGACAGATAGTAGGTCCTGGTAGATCTGGAGGAGAGGAGAGAGTTATAGGAGACAGACAGTAGGTCCTGGTAGATCTGGAGGAGAGGACAGCGTTAAAGGAGACAGACAGTAGGTCCTGGTAGATCTGGAGGAGAGGAGGGAGTTATAGGAGACAGACAGTAGGTCCTGGTAGATCTGGAGGAGAGGAGATAGTTATAGGAGACAGACAGTAGGTCCTGGTAGATCTGGAGGAGAGGAGAGAGTTATAGGAGACAGACAGTAGGTCCTGGTAGATCTGGAGGAGAGGAGATAGTTATAGGAGACAGACAGTAGGTCCTGGTAGATCTGGAGGAGAGGAGAGAGTTATAGGAGACAGACAGTATGTCCTGGTATATCTGGAGGAGAGGAGAGAGTTATAGGAGACAGACAGTAGGTCCTGGTAGATCTGGAGGAGAGGAGAGAGTTATAGGAGAAAGACAGTAGGTCCTGGTAGATCTGGAGGAGAGGAGAGAGTTATAGGAGACAGACAGTAGGTCCTTCTAGATCTGGAGGAGAGGAGAGAGTTAAAGGAGACAGACAGTAGGTCCTGGTAGATCTGGAGGAGAGGAGAGAGTTATAGGAGACAGACAGTAGGTCCTGGTAGATCTGGAGGAGAGGAGATAGTTATAGGAGACAGACAGTAGGTCCTGGTAGATCTGGAGGAGAGGAGAGAGTTATAGGAGACAGACAGTAGGTCCTGGTAGATCTGGAGGAGAGGACAGCGTTAAAGGAGACAGACAGTAGGTCCTGGTAGATCTGGAGGAGAGGAGGGAGTTATAGGAGACAGACAGTAGGTCCTGGTAGATCTGGAGGAGAGGAGATAGTTATAGGAGACAGACAGTAGGTCCTGGTAGATCTGGAGGAGAGGAGAGAGTTATAGGAGACAGACAGTGGGTCCTGGTAGATCTGGAGGAGAGGAGAGAGTTATAGGAGACAGACAGTAGGTCCTGGTAGATCTGGAGGAGAGGAGATAGTTATAGGAGAAAGACAGTAGGTCCTGGTAGATCTGGAGGAGAGGAGAGAGTTATAGGAGACAGACAGTAGGTCCTGGTAGATCTGGAGGAGAGGAGAGAGTTAAAGGAGACAGACAGTAGGTCCTGGTAGATCTGGAGGAGATGAGAGAGTTATAGGAGACAGACAGTAGGTCCTGGTAGATCTGGAGGAGAGGAGAGAGTTATAGGAGACAGACAGTAGGTCCTGGTAGATCTGGAGGAGAGGAGAGAGTTATAGGAGACAGACAGTAGGTCCTGGTAGATCTGGAGGAGAGGAGAGAATTATAGGAGACAGACAGTAGGTCCTTCTAGATCTGGAGGAGAGGAGAGAGTTATAGGAGACAGACAGTAGGTCCTGGTAGATCTGGAGGAGAGGAAAGAGTTAAAGGAGACAGGCAGTAGGTCCTGGTAGATCTGGAGGAGAGGAGAGAGTTATAGGAGACAGACAGTAGGTCCTGGTAGATCTGGAGGAGAGGAGATAGTTATAGGAGACAGACAGTAGGTCCTGGTAGATCTGGAGGAGAGGAGAGAGTTATAGGAGACAGACAGTAGGTCCTGGTAGATCTGGAGGAGAGGAGAGAGTTAAAGGAGACAGACAGTAGGTCCTGGTAGATCTGGAGGAGAGGAGAGAGTTATAGGAGACAGACAGTAGGTCCTGGTAGATCTGGAGGAGAGGAGAGAGTTATAGGAGACAGACAGTATGTCCTGGTAGATCTGGAGGAGAGTGGGAGAGGAGAGGGTATCAGGGTTATTGACATCAGACTACATCAGACCCCCCCCCACCCCAAAAGAAAACTATTCAAGACTCAGAAAGTTAAGATGTAGTATATATGCGGTAAACAAAGCCAATAGCAGTTGGACAATCCACTCAACAAACCAGCATAGTTCTTCTGATACACAGGCAAGTGGACATCAATGTGAAGGCAGACAAAGGACGGAGATATTAGGGCAAGGAAAATGTCAGGAAGATGATGATTGTGTGACTCTGGGACCACAAGGAAACAGTATAATCACCGAGGGCTGGATCTGATAAGACCCTGCCACACACTAACTGAATTAAACATACCGCCTCCGTAATTAGAAACATCAGGGCCTGGGGAATTCAATATGCCTCCATTTATTCAACAACTCTGTTTTTAACTTTTCCTCTAGAGGGTGGGTCATCTGGGCTCTATGACATACAATCCCTTTCTGGGCTGCTCACATTTTCAAAGAACTTCCTTTCTCTATCATCCACACATCTCTCTCTCTCTCTCTCTCTCTCTCTCTCTCTTTCTCACCACATCACCACCTCTCCCTCTCTCTCTCTCTCTCTACATCACTACCTCTCTCTCTCTCTCTCTCTACATCACTACGGAAATGGCGCCACACCAAACTGGAAGTCTTCCGACTAGCTTGGAAAGACAGTACTGTGCAGTACCGAAGAGCCCTTACTGCTGCTCGATCATCCTATTTTTCTAAATTAATTGAGGAAAATAAGAACAATCCGAAATTCCTTTTTGATACTGTCGCAAAGCTAACTAAAAAGCAGCATTCCCCAAGAGAGGATGACTTTCACTTTAGCAGTGATAAATTCATGAACTTCTTTGAGGAAAAGATTATGATTATTAGAAAGCAAATTACGGACTCCTCCTTAAATCTGCGTATTCCTCCAAAGCTCAGTTGTCCTGAGTCTGCACAACTCTGCCAGGACCTAGGATCAAGAGAGATGCTCAAGTGTTTTAGTACTATATCTCTTGACACAATGATGAAAATAATCATGGCCTCTAAACCTTCAAGCTGCATACTGGACCCCATTCCAACTAAACTACTGAAAGAGCTGCTTCCTGTGCTTGGCCCTCCTATGTTGAACATAACAAACGGCTCTCTATGCACCGGATGTGTACCAAACTCACTAAAAGTGGCAGTAATAAAGCCTCTCTTGAAAAAGCCAAACCTTGACCCAGAAAATATAAAAAACTATCGGCCTATATCGAATCTTCCATTCCTCTCAAAAATTTTAGAAAAGGCTGTTGCGCAACAACTCACTGCCTTCCTGAAGACAAACAATGTATACGAAATGCTTCAGTCTGGTTTTAAACCCCATCATAGCACTGAGACGGCACTTGTGAAGGTGGTAAATTACATTTTAATGGCATCGGACCTAGGCTCTGCATCTGTCCTCGTGCTCCTAGACCTTAGTGCTGCTTTTGATACCATCGATCACCACATTCTTTTGGAGAGATTGGAAACCCAAATTGGTCTACACGGACAAGTTCTGGCCTGGTTTAGATCTTATCTGTCGGAAAGATATCAGTTTGTCTCTGTGAATGGTTTGTCCTCTGACAAATCAACTGTAAATTTCGGTGTTCCTCAAGGTTCCGTTTTAGGAACACTATTGTTTTCACTATATATTTTACCTCTTGGGGATGTTATTCGAAAACATAATGTTAACTTTCACTGCTATGCGGATGACACACAGCTGTACATTTCAATGAAACATGGTGAAGCCCCAAAATTGCCCTTGCTAAAAGCATGTGTTTCAGACATAAGGAAGTGGATGGCTGCAAACTTTCTACTTTTAAACTCAG
Organism: Oncorhynchus mykiss; assembly: GCF_057628025.1. NCBI lineage: Eukaryota > Metazoa > Chordata > Actinopteri > Salmoniformes > Salmonidae > Oncorhynchus > Oncorhynchus mykiss. The sequence goes on from NC_143047.1 coordinate 12,522,956, forward strand.
ACAAAACAGAGATGCTTGTTCTAGGTCCCAAGAAACAAAGAGATCTTCTGTTGAATCTGACAATTAATCTTAATGGTTGTACAGTCGTCTCAAAAAAAACTGTGAAGGACCTCGGCGTTACTCTGGACCCTTGATCTCTCTTTTGAAGAACATATCAAGACCATTTCAAGGACAGCTTTTTCCCATCTACGTAACATTGCAAAAATCAGAAACTTTCTGTCCAAAAATGATGCAGAAAAATTAATCCATGCTTTTGTCACTTCTAGGTTAGACTACTGCAATGCTCTACTTTCCGGCTATCCGGATAAAGCACTAAATAAACTTCAGTTAGTGCAAACTCGGTCTCAACCTTTAAGTCTCTACTGAAGACTCATCTCTTCAGTGGGTCATATGATTGAGTGTAGTCTGGCCCAGGGGTGGGAAGGTGAACAGAAAGGCTCTGGAGCAACGAACCGCCCTTGCTGTCTCTGCCTGGCTGGTTCCCCTCTTTCCACTGGGATTCTCTGCCTTTAACCCTATTACAGGGGCTGAGTCACTGGCTTACTGGGGCTCTCTCATGCCGTCCCTGGAGGGGGTGCGTCACCTGAGTGGGTTGATTCACTGATGTGGTCATCCTGTCTGGGTTGGCGCCCCCCCCTGGGCTATACTCAGCCTTCTCTCAGGATGGTAAGTTGGTGGTTGAAGATATCCCTCTAGTGGTGTGGGGGCTGTGCTTTGGCAAAGTGGGTGGGGTTATATCCTTCCTGTTTGGCCCTGTCCGGGGGTGTCCTCGGATGGGGCCACAGTGTCTCCTGACCCCTCCTGTCTCAGCCTCCAGTATTTATGCTGCAGTAGTTTATGTGTCGGGGGGCTAGGGTCAGTTTGTTATATTTGGAGTACTTCTCCTGTCCTATTCGGTGTCCTGTGTGAATTTAAGTGTGCGTTCTCTACTTCTCTCCTTCTCTCTTTCTTTCTCTCTCTCGGAGGACCTGAGCCCTAGGACCATGCCCCAGGAATACCTGACATGATGACTCCTTGCTGTCCCCAGTCCACCTGACTGTGCTGCTGCTCCAGTTTCAACTGTTCTGCCTTATTATTATTGGACCATGCTGGTCATTTATGAACATTTGAACATCTTGGCCATGTTCTGTTATAATCTCCACCCGGCACAGCCAGAAGAGGACTGGCCATCCCACATATGCTCTCTCTAATTCTCTCTTTCTTTCTCTCTCTCGGAGGACCTGAGCCCTAGGACCATGCCCCAGGAATACCTGCCATGATGACTCCTTGCTGTCCCCAGTCCACCTGACCGTGCTGCTGCTCCAGTTTCAACTGTTCTGCCTTATTATTATTGGACCATGCTGGTCATTTATGAACATTTGAACATCTTGGCCATGTTCTGTTATAATCTCCACCCGGCACAGCCAGAAGAGGACTGGCCACCCCACATAGCCTGGTTCCTCTCTAGGTTTCTTCCTAGGTTTTGGCCTTTCTAGGGAGTTTTTCCTAGCCACCGTGCTTCTACACCTGCATTGCTTGCTGTTTGGGGTGTTAGGCTGGGTTTCTGTACAGCACTTTGAGATATCAGCTGATGTACGAAGGGCTATATAAATACATTTGATTTGATTTGATCTCTCTCTCTCTCTACATCACTACATCTCTCTCTCTCTACATCACTACCCCTCCGTACCTCCACCTCCACCTCTACCTCTACCTCTACCTCTACCTCTTTGGCCTATCCTTATCTTTGTTCTTATCTCCCTCGTTCTCGATCTCTCTCCACTCTGTTTCACAACAACAACAAGCTCAATTGATCTCAGCCACAATCCAGGAAGCCTGACAGTTTTCATTTTTTTTTATACAACATGCCTTTCTCTTTCCTCAAATCTTGAAAAGAAAACAAATTCCATTTCAGCCTGGCCCGAATGATAACCACTTGACTTTCAGAGAGCAATATTCATTTAAGACAAACAGTTTATTTGCAGCCAGGCACGCAGATCCAAAGCGAGGCGTGTGTTAGTCTACGGGCCATTGATATGGTGAGAAGCAGCCTTCATTTCGATTTAAAAAACATCCTGCGAGGCTCCCACTGAGCATAATTTGCAAACACTCCATTTTATTCCACCGCTGATGATGATGTAAACAGTGGTATGAGATGAGCAGAAAGAGAGGAGATGGGGGAAGAGTTTCTGACGTTTACCTCGACCTCTACTTCCCCCCCAAGCTAAAAGGCTACAGCTGTGAACTGCTTACCTCCTGATACACCACCCCATCAGCTGGCTCAGATGCATGAGAAAAAGCAGTGAGCTCCACTAAGATGGGTCCAAGGTTGTTTTCCTGGTGAGAGATTGCTTATTTCAAGGTTTCCTAATGAACTATTAATTATCTTTAGACCTCAGTGGGATGGCACTTTTACCAGACTAAGCGAGTGCTGCCGAGGCACCTCATGTTCCCCCCCAATTAAAGCTGAATGGGAATGTGCTCCGTTTCCTGCTCTCTCTCTCAGGTGGCGACTGGGGTTCGGGTTGCTGCCAATTCCCTCTACTGCACCCAGCGAGCGCTGCTCTGTCCCCAATCTGCATTAGTAAGAATACATTTAGACAGAGTCAAAAATCTACTTCCAATAACCACTATGGCCAGGGTTCAGGTGGAATGAAAGTGTGAAGATGAAATGAAAGATGAAGCCAGGGTTTATAACTGGGTGGGAACAAGGTTGAGGTATTTGTGAACGCTTATGCAACCTCTGTCTTTTCCCCGTGTACAGTATATTATCTCTGTGTACAGTATATTATCTCTGTGTACAGTATATTATCCCCGTGTACAGTATATTATCTCTGTGTACAGTATATTATCCCCGTGTACAGTATATTATCTCTGTGTACAGTATATTATCCCCGTGTACAGTATATTATCTCTGTGTACAGTATATTATCTCTGTGTACAGTACATTTTCCCCGTGTACAGTATATTATCTCTGTGTACAGTATATTATCCCCGTGTACAGTATATTATCCCTGTGTACAGTATATTATCTCTGTGTACAGTATATTATCTCTGTGTACAGTATATTATCCCGTGTACAGTATATTATCTCTGTGTACAGTATATTATCTCTGTGTACAGTATATTATCCCGTGTACAGTATATTATCTCTGTGTACAGTATATTATCTCTACGTCCTTCCAGATCAGCAGCCTCTTTATTACTTTCAAAAGCCTTCTATATAACCCCCAGCTGGCTGAATGAAGTAGCTGCCTCATTATACAGTACATTGATCCATGCTACCTACCCATTCACACACAGGGTGTTGGCAGAGAGAGAGAGAAAACCATACAGCTATCAGACAATCAGAAACATTTCTGATGTTGGATACACGTGGGATCCAGTGCATCTCTCATAATCGAAGGCATCAAGGCATAGGGAGAGAGTAGAGGACATCTGACAGGTACAATATGCTCCCGAGGCTATATTCAGGCTACCAGACAAGAAGTATTAATTGACAGGAGGCTCAAGGCTTCTGCTCCCTTTTGTTTTACTGGTGTTAACAATGTTAAAATGGCATTTATCATCCCTATTGTCTGGCTGGCCTTCACCGGGGCTAGAAGTGAAAATTAATGCTAGCCTACCGACTGGCCACAGACGTCAATTCAATGTCTATTCCACATGAGTTCAATGTTATTTAATTGAAATGACGCGGAAACAATTTTGATTCCACCAGTGTGTGCCCAGTGGGTACCCTTACAGATCAGAGACACCTCTCTCCCAAGAAACCCCAGGAGGCATCTGCTCCATCAGGACGGAGGACCAGAAAAAAGACAGAGGGAATGAAAAAGATAAGGGCTACCGCTGTGAGGCTTCAGCCACACGAATCACACTGTGAGCTGCACTAATGAAATCTCTAACCTGCCACTCCAGAGAGCAAGCTGCACATCTCAGCGCTGTCCTCATGCCAGTCTGATGGCATAAAGATAATTAATCAGTGACGATTTGAGGAGAGGAGAGCGGAGAGAAAAACAAAAAGCTGTAATCAGCAATCTAAGCACGCCACTGTGAGGCAGCTATTCCTCCTAAAACAAGGAGTCCATGGAGTGTGGGGGGCGCAGCTCGCGCTCCTTCTGAAAGCCTCCGCACGCTGAGCATACATTCAGCCAAGAGAAACACGCGCTAACGTGGACCGAATAAAAGCACACGGCACTACAACGTTGCACTTCTGTTGTGGGTTAATACCGGAGGATGTCTGCAGGACTGGTGCGTTTCACACTGGCTGCACACGGAAAACGCCTGACATTTATGTTCCTGTGATGAATCCATTCCCCACGTTGTGGCATTGTAGTAAAGATATGTGGATGATGGAGAATGTTAGGGGATGAGAGAAAATGTTGTAAAAACAGCAGTATACATAGTGGATGACACTAATGTTATGATTAACCTCAATCACACAGTTGGAGGGGGGGGGGGTGAGAACATTTTTATGGGGCCATGAAAGCATATTATGAGCTCCCATGGTCGGGAGAAATAGAGATATGAAGACAAAAGGGTGAGTCAAGAGAAGATATAAAAATAGAG
>NC_143047.1:13092500-13102500 GCF_057628025.1 Oncorhynchus mykiss
TAACATGAGTCTGGAAGGAGAGATGGGGGGAAAAGAGGGAGGAGAGTGGCACGGGAGGCGTTTGCGAGCGTGAATAAACGAGACAGAGGTGAAGACGAAGAGCAACGGGGATTTTCCAAAAGAAAAAGCGTCATGAAAAAGAGAAAGAACTGGAAGAAGGAAAAGACGACCCTGTGATGTCCAAGATAAGAAAAAGAGAACGTGTGACATCACTGCATCACGTTATCTGACAAAGAACCACTTCAGAGTTTGGAACTTTGAAGTCAGTGAGATGCAGCGGAATCAGACAGCATTCTCTACTGTTGGATCGAAGGTTTCCCTCAGCTGTAATGTGGGTCTGAGTGTCCTCTGCGAAGGGACCGCTTCGATAAAGAGAGGAGGGGCGAGTCGCCGGGCTAAGAGCTGAGTCTACATAAAACATGAGGGAGAGACTGATGAATGATCTATGATGATGAAGGTACTCGCTGGAGGTGAGAGACGGAGATTATGCACTCAAACTGATTCACAGACACACTGCCGGGAGCGCGTGTGAATGTCTGCACGCACGCACGCCTACGCACACACACTGCAGCAATCCTGTCCAAAAAGCACATCAAATGTAACACACAGATGAAGAGCCACATAATGACACATGTAGGAAGCACCCTTACAGACATTTTTCACACCAAGCTTGACAGAAACAGACATGAGCAGTAAGACACCCAGCCCCATAGCCAATCAGTAAATAAATAAAGAGAGGTTGGAGGGAGCGAGATAAAGAGGGGCGTCACACAAGGCTAGCTGTTTAAATGTTTCTCCGTGACTGGCTCCAAGACCCTGAAATGTGTCACAACATCCGCTTCACTGCACTGAAACAAAGACACACACTACACAAAATACACTACACACTCTAGTCAAAGTGACCACACATGCTAGCATTAACGTGAAGACACGACGCACAAAATGACCCAACACGTAGCGAACCAGCCAAGAAGGAGAAAGATTCAAAAGCTATATGCACACAGACATTCTTCACACGTGATCTCTTCCACCCACACTCCCGTCTCCCCTCCTCCTCTGCCATTAGCATATTTTCATACATGTATTGACACCCACACACACAGATGCATAGCCAAGATAGAGATAGACAGCGCATAGGCCTACACACACACACACACACACACACACACACGCACACACACACGAGAAATCTCGCTTACACACTATATTTTACCCTAATAGTTTTATCATATGTAATATAGTATTCATTTAGACCCACATACTGCACACCCACCCAATCCACACACACACACACAGACACACAGGCACACATACACACCACACACTGGATAGTAGAATTGGGTTGATTATGAGGCTGCCTGAGGGAACGGAGCCTATTGCTATGCTCCAGCACGATTGGTCAGGATTAGATCAAATCTATGGAGATGGGAGAGGGGGAGGGAGAGAGAAGATGGGGACAGAGTGATTCATCAATGGGAAACTGGGGACACTGGGGTGGTAATGGTTCCACAGTCAGCTAACGGCTCCATAAGCCTATCTCTACTGAGCTAGGTGTGTGATTCACAGTGGCCCCCTAGAGGAACAAAAGAGCTGCCAGGGGGAGCACCTATCCCCCCCAGGCTACACCTCCGCCAGACAGCCTGCTCCCACAGTTCCCCCGGGGTGTGTTCAGCAAGACACAACATTTTGGAACCGTCGACAATGTTTGGCAACTGAACGTGTCCTTGGGTACTGTCTATACCTGCCATTCTACAGACGGATCCAACTGGGCTGGTTGAATACGGTCTTAAAGGCTAGACAGATTAAACCAGTCTGCCCTGGACCATACCGACCACAGTTTAAAATTCAGTTTGCAGGCTGCAATATCCATAATTAAATATCTGTAATATTTTCAAGGCAAACACTTCGTCATAGCTGAAGTTCTCCCTCTGCCTAGACTCCCTATAGGCGATAATAAACACACACACAGCTCCAAGTAGACCTGGCCCCGACCCGGGTTGCCCCTATGCAGGGTAGCAGAGCCCAACTGCAGTAATTGAGGGAGCAGGTGCATGGCCTTGGGGTCACCACCTGCAACTGCTGGAGTTCATCTCCCCACGCACCTGGCAACGGAGCAAACTCATTACCCTGGCCACTCCCCGGCCCTGCGACACCTGCCCCAGCCGCCCGCTCCTTGGCCTATCCTCACATTCCTCTCCTGCTTCTCTCTTCCATACTGGTGCAACTCCTCACCATCCTTAAAGTGTTTCACTTATCTACAATACCACTGCTCTGCTCTCTTCCACATCCATACCACTATGATTGCCCCCTTCCATATAAACACGTTTTCCTCTAACCTTCATTTCACCTCTCCTTTCCCTCTTGTCCTGTTCCCCACCTCCCTTTCTCATAAAGATATTTTGCTGACCCTCGCCCTGTAATGTACTTCTCTCATCCTCCTCTCCTCCCCCTCTCTCCTCATAGCTGAGAATAAATGTCAGGTTAAAAAAAGAGCTCCTTGACGAGGGGAAGGAAGGTAGGTCTGTCCTGTCAGAGCACACATCAGGGCAAATGTTCCTCTTTTGCTCTCTCTCTCTTTTGCTCTCTCTCTCTCTCTCTTTTGCCCTCTCTCTCTTTTGCTCTCTCTCTCTCTTTTGCTCTCTCTCTCTCTTTTGCTCTCTCTCTCTCTCTCTCTCTTTTGCCCTCTCTCTCTCTCTTTTGCCCTCTCTCTCTCTCTTTTGCCCTCTCTCTCTCTCTTTTGCCCTCTCTCTCACTCTATCACCCCCCTACTCTCTCCGTCACACACACACACACACAGACACGGTTATCTCAGTCCTCCAGCCTGAAAAGCATGTTCCCTCAAATAACCTTAGTTTCTGCATGGTATCAGTAAAATCCCTTCCTCTCTGATTCTCTCTCTGCTTCTCCTGCTCACAAATAGTATAGCAGTTATATTTGCCCTTCACACACACAGGAACACATAACACACACACAGACAAACACCCCCCCCCCCTACAATCTCCTGTACCTGTCCTGTGTCCCTTGCCAGCTCTCTCTCTCAGTCTTAATTACATCTCTGGGCTGCCTGGGAACTGCTGCATTAGTTACCAGGCTCATAAATAAGCCATCCAGGCAAGCAGTAATTGGAGTCATTTACACTGAGCACAGGCCACATGGCCTACCTGCAACTAACAGGCCTGTTAAGGCTGAATGGACTTCAGGGGAGAGCCGCGTCACACTGACTGACGTCCCCTGGTTCTGCTCTGACACACTGGAGACACACACAAAAGGTCATGCCCTGTGCGCTGTAGCATGTTCTTCCTCTCCGTCACATGCTGTGCAGCAGCATGTTCACATTCAGACGCACCTGCCATGCAAGGTTGGGCACGCTATTGATTGACAATACGCATTCATGGAGTATTAGAGGGAGGAGGAGAGAGAGGAAGGGGGACGGTGAGAGCGGCGGGGATATGAAATAGAAGACTCCCTCATGGAAAGCACAGCAGGTCCAAATGGAAAAGTACTGAGACGGGAGCCCTGAATCTGAGGAACAAGACAAATCATTTCATACTAATTCATCCCAGATGTTATAACCACACGCCAGGAGAGCTCATCTACATGCACACGCACGCATGGAACGACAACAAAAACAATGAATGTGGGTACAGGTACACACACACACACACAGACGCAAACACTGCAACAAACACACGCATATTACGCGTATCCGCCTCAATGAAACACACACATTGCAAACCCACGCAACAGACGCTGTGATGATAATGAAGCTAGCTAACTAATGTAACCTGTTAACCGGCACCAACAGTTTGAGAGAGTCAGTCCCTTATAAAAGCAGAGCAGATGAGTAGTGTGGATGGGCTCATTAATGATGTGGGACTGACCCCTCCCGTCTCCAGGTTATATTCCTGGAGATGGGAGGGGCCTGGGGGGCTGACATCTGCAGGGTAGAGCAGGGGCAGCTGTTTCAGGGGGGTTGTTGTTTCCATGTGTTTGGTACCCTAGCATTGATTCCATTCCAGCCATAACAATGAGCCTGTCCTCATATAGCTCCTACCACCAGCCTCCTCTGTTTGACCTGGTGATCTCTCTCTCTCTCTCTCTCTCTCTCTCTCTCTCTCTCTGTTCTGTCTCCCACACTGCCGCTTCACCTAAGATTTGTTTACGCACAGATGTCTGGATCAGTGTATGAAGCTGAAATAGAATCCTGCGGCGCTCCATATTAAATCGAATTTCTGTACTGGCATCTGAACATGTGTCACATCTTTTACTAGGGCTTCATAATGTGGACGAGAGTAGTGTCGGCAGAGAAATGAGAGAAATGTGTGAGTAAGTGTAAGTCCTTGTGTGTGAGAGAGAGAGATCGGGGTTAAACTGTACATGTCTGGTTTGTATGTAAAGTGAATGCAAGGTGAGTTCATACTGTGTGTGGGCATGTGTGTGTGTGTGTGTGTGTGTGTGTGTGTGTGTGTGTGTGTGTCACTGAGGGCAGGGGCTTGTCTCTACACATAGGGAGATTCATCTTATTCATCGAGCATAAAAGATGAAACCCGGTGTATAGTATTCTAATATATAGCCGAGCAGTTCTCCTTGTCACCTTCAGCATATGTCTTGACTGAGTGATGTGGCGGAGAGCCGTCTGAGCATCTACAGAGGCTTCGGGATTAACTACCTGCAACGCAGAAACACACACGCAGGCACGCGCACGCACACAGAGTCACACATGCATAAGCACGCACACACACACTCACACACGCACAGATGGTGAGACGGTAGGGTAAGCCAGATCTCAGTCGGGATGCTGGCGATGGTAAAGGGTGTGTGCTTCTTGGCTGGGCCACAGTTGGCAAGAGGGGCGGCTCATTGTTACAGACTGGCACTACGAAGAAGGGACTCACCTCCTAGAAAAGAGCATGGATCAAAGTCAACAACAACCAACAAACAGTCAACAACCACTTCTTCAACAAAGACAACCTACAGTACCGGGACAATTCCAGATTAAAGGACACTGTGGAGTTACTACTGCTGATAGGTTCACATATTGATACCAAACAGACAGACAGACAGACAGACAGACAGACAGACAGACAGACAGACAGACAGACAGACAGAGACAGACAGACAGACAGACAGACAGACAGACAGACAGACAGACAGAGCGCTACCCCACATAGGGAGAGATCCCCCTGAGGCTTGGCCTTGTACGAGGCCTCTGGGAGGAGAAAGAGAAGAGATGGAGGGAGCACAGGGGCAGTGTGTGTCAGACAGCTTAGACATCACACTGATAAACCTCTGGCCTGTTCTACAGGATGTGACCGGCACTGTGGCTCTCAGCTCAGCCTCTGTATCAAACCTCTCTTTACACCTCTCTCTCTCTGCACTTTACTTTCTTCATCAATAGGCTGCAGTTCAACTTGTCTTCAATGTGACCAATGGAACCAATCCACGCACACACACACACACACACACACACACACACACACACACACACACACACACACACACACACACACGGGGAACAAACCCACAGTGGCCTACACACCAAGATGGATGACAACACACAGGCACAAACACAGTCCCATTCCCCCTCTCTCTCCTCAGGCCATCTGAATTGTACCGCGACAGAGGACATCAATCTCCTAGCTGGCCGTGAGTTGCTCAGAAAGTCTGGGCTGAGGATGGATATGATTTTGGTATCAATCACACTTTGTTCTTTGTCGGTGTCGCCACAGTGTCTTAATCGCTCTGCGTGTTTCTCTCCCCCTGTCTCGATCGATACCCTGCCTCAACAACACACAGAGAAGGACATCCATCCAGCCCCACAGTCTCAATGTCTCCAGCCTGGCCTATTTGTATACTAGAGACACACACACATATACAGTACATCCTATTCCTTATCTGGGTTGATACTTGGTGCTTGGCCTCTTCTTTTCAGGTCCTCTACTCTCCACACTCTCACTTACTCCCCGTTGCCCTCTATCTTTCTCTACCATCCTTCATCCATCCATCTTTTTCCTCCTCCTCCCTCTCGCCACCCCACCCCACCCCACCCTGGCTGACAGAGAGTGTGTGAGAATGACTGGATGAGAGAGAGAGGGAGAGAGAGAGCGAGAGAGAGAGAGAGAGAGGGAGAGCGAGAGAAGGAGAATGAATGAGTGGGTGGGTGGGTGAGCGAGCGAGCGAGAGAGAGAACAAGAGAGAGAGCGAGAGGGAGAATGAATTAGTGAGTGAGTGAGTGAGTGAGCGAGCGAGCGAGAGAGAGAACAAGTGAGAGAGCGAGAATGAATGAGTAAGTGAGTGGGTGAGAGAGCGAGAGAGAGAATGAATGAGTGAGAGAGTGGGTGAGCGAGCGAGCGAGAGAGAGAACAAGAGAGAGAGCGAGAGGGAGAATGAATGAGTGAGTGAGTGAGTGAGTGGGTGGGTGAGCGAGTGAGTAAATAAGTTACTAAAGGAGAGTGAGTGTTGAGTGAGAGTGCGGGAGAGAGACAGAGAGAGAGAGAGAGAGAGAGTGAGTGATGGCTGTGGTGCGTATGCAGGGTGCTTTAGGCCTAGTCTATAAATCTGACGGACGGTGCTCATAACGAGCCTACACCGAGTGGTTTTATTCCTTCATAGATCCCTCAAACAGGGCACAGCTGGACCCAGAGATTACACCCAGACAGAGATAGATCGAGAGGGAAGAATGGCGGGAGGGAGGGACAGACGGAGGGAGAGCAACATATCCTCTATATTCTCCTCTATTCTCTCCCAGGGGTGACCTGATGTGTTACACGTGATCAGTTGCCACAGAGTGCGCCGCTCTCATTCCACAGCAGCCAGCTAGAGACCATGTCTGATGAACACATGCGTCGTACGTGTCTGATGAGAGGCATATTTCCTTCGTGTCCAACAACCAGGCAGAGACCTAACGACTAGAGATGATTCACAGCCGTACGGTGTGTAATGTAATGTGTTAACACTGGCGGGGGGCTGTATGCCATACAGTGCACTGAGCCCTATCCAGCAGAATGCATTCATGTCATCTAGTGCACAAGGACACTACCCAGTCGGAACAGGCCACCTGCTCTTGATGGATAAGGGTGCCTAATCTCTGTGACATGGGCAGAATTTATGGACAGCACAGGATAATTGGGTCCTGTGGCAGTGTAGCACTGTGCATGAGGGGGACGGATTTGAACATAAGATGTCAAGGTTCCTCCATCTCCATTTGTCTGTCTGTGTGCTCCACATTCACTTTCCTTCCCACTACCTCCCTCTGTCTCCCAGTTCACGTGAGACTATTTTCAAATAAGTATCCCTCAGGGCGGAAGGCCTGATGTGTGTTCATCCTAGAGCCTAGAGGGGTAAGCGCGGTGCGCCAGCAACCGAAAGGTCTCTGGTTCGCATCCCCGAGCCGACTAAATGAAAAATCTGTTGATGTGCCATTGCTCCTGTAATTAATTTGGGATAAGGCAACTTGACACAACTGTGGGACATATTGGAGTCAACATGGGCCAGCATCACTGGTGAATGCTTTTGACACCTTGTAGTCCGTGCCCTGGCGAATTGAGGCTCTTTTTACGGGCAAAAGGGGGTGCAATTCAATATTAGGAAGGTGTTCCTAAAGTTTTGTACACAGTGTATATCTGCTGCAGAGAGACAAGAGGGCGTCGGCTCACTTTTTATTTTTAAAGGTGGAGAACAAGCTATAGGATGAAAATTACCAGAGTTTTGGCGCAGGTACAGCCGACAAGCGCTAGCTAATGCACATTTTTATTTATTTTTTTATTTACTTGCAAATTGATCAAATACAATATTGTCCCAAAATATACTGAACAGAAATATAAATGCAACGTGTAAAGTGTTGGTATGAACCTAGGACTAGTTCTACAGGCATGGAGAGGCAGCCGTTAGTTATTATGCCCCCAGACCCTGGAATAGCCTGCCAGAGAACCTGAGGGGGACAAAACTGTGGACATATTTAAAAGAGATCTTAAAACACACCTTTTTAACTTTGCTTTTCCTCAGGGTGCTTTTAGTCGTTCAGTTTTTATTGTTATTCTTTAGTTTTTATCCTTTTATGTTTGTTGTGTAGTTTTTTTCTACCTTTGTTTGTTTTCTTTGAAGCACATTGCATTGCATGTCTGAAATCTGCTGTATAAATAAAGCTTGATTTGATATGATTTGATGAGCTGAAATAAAATATCCCAGAAATGTTCCATATACACAAAAGGCTTTTCTCTTAAAGTTTGTTTACATCCCTGTTAGTGAGCATTTCTCCTTTGCCAAGATAATTCATCCACCTGACAGGTGTGGCATATCAAGAAGCTGATTAAACAGCAGGATCATTACACAGGTGCACCTTGTGCTGGGGACTATAAAAGGCCACTCTGAAATGTGCAGTTTTGTCACACAACCCAATGCCACAGATATCTCAAGTTTTGATGGAGCAAGCAATTGGCATGCTGACTGCAGGAATGTCCACCAGAGCTGTTGCCAGATAATTGAATTTTCTTTTCTCTACCACAAGCTGCAACGTCATTATAGAGAATTTGGCAGTACGTCCAACCGGGCCTCATAACTGCAGACCACGTGTAACCACATCAGCCCAGGACCTCCACATCCGGCTTCTTTACCTGTGGGATTGTCTGAGGGGGGAGGGGGGGTGCTGAGGAGTATTTCTGTCTGAAATATAGCCCTTTTGTGGGGGAAAACTCATTCTGATTGGCTGTGCCCTTGCCCAGTCATATGAAATCCATAGACTTCTGACCAATGAATTTATTTAAATTGAACTGAAAAATTGGGCGTGCAAAATTATTCATTTATTTATTTATTATTATTTTGCACGCCCAATTTTTCAGTTTTTGATTTGTTAAAAAAGTTTGAAATATCCAATAAATGTCGTTCCACTTCATGATTGTGTCCCACTTGTTGTTGATTCTTCACAAAAAAATACAGTTTTATATCTTTATGTTTGAAGCCTGAAATGTGGCAAAAGGTCGCAAAGTTCAAGGGGGCCGAATACTTTCGCAAGGCACTGTAACTCAGCAGAAAATGTGTCATTTCGCGTTTATATTTTTGTTCAGGATAATATGACGATACGTAACTATACATCCCCCCCATCACAAGTTACAGGGTCCTCAGGTGCATGACCCCAGAAGTGTATAAAGGAAACCCAAGGGCACATGTATAACACAGGTATTAATGTAACATTACCACATCAAATGACTAAAGTTCCCACGGTGAAGGAGGTTTCTGATGAGCACGTCAACGGAGTGAAGCTGAGACCAGGCTTTGGGGTATTCAGCTCCGGCTACATCGACTCGCCCCAACGTCAATAGTAATTATGTAACGCTTATCTTGTACCTATGTTTGTGCTCTGTAGTTGAGTGCCTGTCTTTGATTGCTGAAATCCATACTTTCTCAATAAATGTTAACCAAATACAATCAGACTGTTTGCTCATTGCCGCTTCTGTAAGACGACAACTCAGTGCCAATGCACGTGCCAATTGAATCTCCACAAGGAAGCAGCCTGTGGTTGTATTTGATTCACACTTATTGAAAATATGGATTTCAGCAAACAAAGAAAAGGCACCCAACTAGAGGGCAAACATAGGTACAAGGTTAGCGTTTCACCATTTACATTTTGTCGACATTGGGCAAATGGATGTGGCTGAATTCCACAAAGCCTGGTCTCTACTCCACTCCCTTGGTGGGGTTCATCAGAAAAGTGGAGTTTAGTCAGCTACATAAAATGGTACTTGGGTAAAAGCCGGGGGTGTATGAAATCACTCCTGGGTAGACCACACTAGTGAACCTCCCATATGTGCCGTGGTCAGAGGTGCACGGAGGGGGGAGTCAGAGATGCACGGAGGGGGGAGTCAGAGGTGTACGGAGGGGGGAGTCAGAGATGCACGGAGGGGGGAGTCAGAGATGCACGGAGGGGGGAGTCAGAGGTGCACAGAGGGGGGAGTCAGAGGTGCACGGAGGGGGGAGTCAGAGGTGTACGGAGGGGGGAGTCAGA
>NC_143047.1:13615000-13750000 GCF_057628025.1 Oncorhynchus mykiss
CGGAAGAGAGAGATGAGGCACCATCGGAGTACAGTCTTGACACTGTTTGGGAGATTGACTGCAGGACTGCACTTTTAAGTGGTTCTACACCTTTAAGAAAGTGCAGGGGCATATACTGTTAAATAGCCTATTCAGCATATGTGACAGGCATGTTTTACACATAAAAGATTTGTTGAGTGGTTGAACTTTTCAGGTACGCACTTAATGATACCTTGTGGACATGTTTCCTACACCACTTGAGTCTTCAGAATACAGACTACTGCACTGTCAATTTCCTGTAGGCACTTAACAGGCTGCATTCATTGACATTTCCCAGCGCCTCTGTCCCACTGCTGACCCTGTCCCCTCCGCCCCTACCCCCTCTCTCCTCACCATGGCCCCCAGGCGGAGGCAGGGGTACTGGGCTCGGTCCAGACCCAGCTGCCTGAGGCTCATGGTGCCCACGGTGCGGGGCAGCTCCGGCTGCAGGTCCATGGCCCAGACGTACTGCAGGAAGCAGAGGGCCAGGACGTAGAGCAGGATGAAGGGAGAGCACAGCATGGCGAAGTGGCGCCTCGCACGCAGCATCCAGATCAGACACGCCCACAGCAGCAGCACGAACGTCAGCCAGCTGTGGTAGGTGATGCTCCACACCTGCAGAGGGGCATCATGGGAGATGGAGTTCAGGTAAAGACATGACATACCCTCACTGAGAACTGCGGTCACAGAACTAAGGCTTGGTTCCAACATCCCATGCATTCTTAGTGGTATTCTAGTGTGGATATTGGAACATAGCCTAATGTACCCATAGGGCTCACAGAGAGGATACATTTAGAATGTGAATAAGATTTCAGTGTTACCATCATGGCGATGAGAGCACACACGTAGCTCTGCTGCATGACCACTCTACCCAGCAGGTGCAGAGGGTGGTCCCCGTGCTGTCCATCAGGGGCGCTACTGAGCCCTGGGCCCAAGTCCTGATGACTGGAGCCATTGGTGACGCCGTCTACTGTGCTCTCTATAGACTGAAGCGTGTTCTGGAACACATACACAACACACCTTTATAAATAACACCACCAACGCACAGTCAGAGAATGGCAGACAGTAGTACATTGGACTGCATGGAGCAGGGCAGGGATGCTATCAGGTATCTCATGCCCACCTCAGTGTCGCCCTGGCTGGGTCGTCTCTGAGCGGACCAGGGCTTCAGTTCCACCTCTCCTCCTCCAGCCTCTGTTCCTAAAACTAGCTGGGCCCCCTCCTCACCCTGTCATATAAGCAAGTACTGATTCAGTAAGCAGCACATGTCAATCAAGACAGACAGGTGTATTTCATGCCTCGGAGTGCTGATGTCAGTACCTTGTCAGTCGATCCACGGTGGCTGCTGATCTTCAGGACCGTCGCCACGGTGATGTACAGGAGAAGCAGGATCCCGGGGTTGACATACACCGGCCAATCATGCTCCGTGTTAAGGATGAGGTCATAGGAGGCGGAGCAGTTGCCAGGTTTGATGATATCCTTGAGGCCAAACAGTCTGGGGGTTGAGAAGAGGGGAGAGGGAATGTAACAGAAGCCTGTATATGGAGTTGAGTTGAGGAAACACGGTTTCTCTGTGAAACGTCATTAAACTTTAACGCACAGTTTAGCCCTGGGTTCACCCTGCCGTGACACCCATTGGTTATAGTTTCAAGGCAGGGGAAATGTCTGGTTAGATTTGTGGGCTGGAACTAACTTCTAATGTTGATGGCTGAGAGCCAGAGGTAGAGAGGTGAAGATAGAGAAGGAGAGATAGAAGGAAAGATCACAGGTGTTTCCACCTGGGAGGCCTTGATAACAGCACTACATATCTCTCTCCCTCTATGTCTCTTTAGCATCCTATGCCAAAATCCCGAGGCACCGAGATAGAATGCTACAGGACGGCTTCATCACACCCACCCCATTTGGTAATATTCCAAAAACAACTTGCCAGTATTTCCTCACATAGCTTTCACACTCTCCCTCCACTCCTCCCCTCTCATTTCACTCCATTCCTCTTCTTCCCCCTCCTTCACTCCATTGATACTTAGAACTATGACACAAAACTGAGAAGTGTCTCATTTCCATTCATCTGCTGTTAGGTAATAGTGCAGTCTGCAACTGTCTCAACAAGATCACAACCCCAAAAAGATTATATGTTTAAGGTTGTCAGAACCATGTGAGTCATTGCGTACAAATCACTTCTGAATCTATATGTTGAATCACAATCTTGAGCTAGTGTGCCAACCAGGAGCATTGCTATGTCTGCGGCCAGTCCCTGTGAGAAGTAAAGCTGTGTAGGTACTAGAGACATGGAAAACAATGACTAAAACAGAATAGAATTACTTATTTGGATCGAGGTAGGGTGGGGCACTGACCTGGCCCACAGGCTGGCAGGGGGGAAGATGCCCTGGGCAATGGGGCACTGGTACAGGTAGAGACACACCAGGTGGCCCGCCGTGAAAAAGCCCACCATCACACACAGCACGTTGAAGCCTAGGTGGCTGATGGGAAAGTGGCAGGCCCACCACGTGCACACGCCGATGAAAAGCAGGAAGTAGATTGCAGAGAAGGCCGAGGGTAAGGTGATGCCTGGGGAACAGAGATACAGATGAGGGACTTAATCAACACAATACTGCACGTCGTCTCTCATACACAACAAATCATACATGGATATCTTAAAGCAGTTCCCCCCCCCACTTCAATGCAGGGATGGGTAACTGCCCCCCTTTTGAAGGCCCTCCGATAAATTTCCCACCAAAATTACAAATTGAAATACATTACATTTTTTGGGGAACTCAGTCAGGGTCTCAGCTTACTGTTGCGAGGTAGAATACAAAAGGTGCAATTTAGAAATGTGGTTGTGCATCAACTGTTTATATCTTGATTAGCCCATATCAGCAAAAATGTTTTAGAATGGTAAGTTAGTCGAGTAGCCAGCTAACTAAACATGTAGTAATCAAGGTTGAATTAGAGCCTGGGGGGGGCATTGATTTTGTTATTCAGTCTCACTCAGATATCATATTTAAAACTGCAAACATTTCTCTCCACCCTATGAGAAAATGTGTAGAATTGCAGGAAACTAGCTGAAAACAGCTCATTGTCTCTAAAACAAACAAAAAAAATGCTCTCTACAACTGCGGACCGTCATGAGGAGTTCAGATTTTTTGTGGCCCCCACCTCCATCAAAGTTGCCCATCCCTGCTTTAATGCCTCCATTTTATAGAACAAAATAGTGATTTGTTTAAAGAAAAAAGGATTGAACATTTATTTCACATACAAATCAATTATTACCAGTATATTAATGTCTTTTTATAATTAAGCAGTAATACAGAGGTTTTTCCCTCCACTCCACTCCACTCTACCCTCTCCTCCCTCCAGTTCTCACCAGCCAGAGCCAGCAGGGTGATGGCCAGGATCCGGCCCAGGTCCCTCAGGACCTTCTGGGCTGTGGCTCGGAGCCGGGCCGCCAGCTGCTTGGCACGAGTTGCTGCAGAAACCACGGGGTCACTGGGAGACGACATGCCTTCCTCATCTCCCTCCTCTTCCTCCTCTTCACCCTCCTTTGTCTCTGACTCATCCTCGGTCTGGAAAGAACCAAAGCATGAGCCAAAAGTAAACAGATATTCGTAAATGGAATTCATACTTTTTTAAATAGAACCTTTATTTAGGCAGAGAGTCCCATTGAGACTGAGGTCTCTTTTACAAGGGAGCCCTATCGCACAAGGCCAGCAGCAATTAAACAATAAAACGGAAGAGAACAAATATGTCAATAAAGTGTAACGTCAACAGAGCGGTAAATCTCAGATCCAACGCCATCCCCGTTATCAAAAGCACTTAACTTCCATGACAAGAACCTGGCACAAAGCATAACCATCAGACATAGATATGCAATACTAGTCTTGTCATCTATAGTTACGTGCATACAGTAGGTCAACATTGTAAAAGGTCAAACTGACATGGCACATTACACACTCATAGAGATCACTTTCTGACACGGGCACTAAGTTCATTACAATCCTGTACACACTAGAGTCCCAGAGTGGCCAGGGAAAGCACACAGCGTCTGTTCCAGCTTAGGGAAAAAGACTTGCACAGAAACTGGCACCACGGATAAGATAATAAACGCGAATTACAGAAATGATAACATAGGGAGCGCATAGGGAGTGTTGAATCTGAGATAAAACATGCTCTCAACTTAGAGCTTAGTTACAAACGTAATATGCCTGTCCAGGCATAACAATGTTATGCTTTTATGGTGCAATACTCAATAAAAGTGTTTTCAATTTTACAACATATAATTTTATGGAGAGACCTGCCAAGCAAACCCCTCAAAAACACAACGATGATGTGACCTTTGTGACGATTCTGTAGAAATCAGGTGTGTCATGAGACGTTTTATAAAACTAACCAGTGAGACTGTTTACCAGGTTCTGTGTTGTTACCATGGTGACTCATGTACTGTCTGTCTTTTCTTCTTTTTGGCAGTGCTTGTCACTATTCTCAGTAGCGGGCCAGAGGCATCTTGACCTAGACCGGCGGCTGCTACCATGACGGAGAATGTTCCCACTGAGAGAATGAGTACACAAACGAGACGACAGAGTGGCCCTGAGCACAACAGAGTGGCTATCCTGTCACTCTAACCCCAGGTTATCAGGAGGGACCAAGATCTAATGGGGTGTGGAGGAAACCACCTGTCAATCACAGGTGTTAGGTTGGCACACTGTACCAACGTGAGAGAACGAGAGGGTGACCGCGTTTGTGTGTTTTGGGGGTGCATTCATAGTTCCTTCCACAAACTGCTAAGAGCACGCCCTAAGAGTGGTGTAGCACTCATAACAGTCATTTCCCTCTGACACTGTGAATGATGTGGTAAATGTATTTGCATCACTGACAGGAGTGTGTCAGAGGGCCAGATGTAACCGGGACATTAGTCACATGATACTGAGGTCACAGCATCATTCAAATCCCTCCCTGCTCAGCACCCCAGCCACAAGGAGATAACACAAACACCGGGCCTGGGTGAACTAATACTGTGATAGGGTTTTTATAACTTATAGCTTTACAAATATACCCAGCATCTCATCTGTCACAGCACATTAACGTGCCACCAACAGGTGGCATCTGTTGCCACATTGTCACCCTGGTTATCCCTTGGCCTGAGTAGTCACGTCCTGTTGCGCTTATAACTAATTCCACTGTGTTTCCCCCTCGTAAATACACTGGGCCTGGTATCCTGTCTGTCCACTGCTCCTAACCTTGATGTGTAAGAGTGTATTTGTGTTTGTACTGTACTCTAAGTACATGTGTGACATTGATTATCATGAGGGTCATGAACAGATGCAATACAAAAACCCACCCACCCACCCACCCACCCACCCACCCACCCACCCACCCACCAACCAACCAACCAACCAACCAGAGGGAAGAGTCTCAAACATGGTATCTATCTGCTCCATAAGATTCTGTGTCATTGACTACAGTTCAGGACACCAGGACTTACTTCATAGGTCACAAGAGGTTGGGGTAACGTGACACTATAAAAAGGTTAGAAAGACACTTGAAAAGATAAATGAAAAATATTTTTCCAGCCTCCCGAGTGATGCAGTGGTCTAAGGCATTGCATCACAGTGCTAGCTGTGACACTAGAGAGCCTGGTTCGAGTCCAGGCTCTGCTGCTGCCGGCCATTGGCCCAGCGTATTCTGGGTTAGGGGAAGGTTTGGCCTGTCCCATTGCGCACTAGTGACTCCTGTGGCGGGCCGGGCAGAATGCACGCTGTCAAGGTTGCCAGGTGTACAGTGTTTCCTCCGACACATTGGTAAGGCTGGCTTCTGGGTTAAGCGGGCGTTGTGTCAAGAAGCAGTGCGGCTTGGCTGGGTTGTGTTTCAGAGGACACACGGCTCTCGACCTTTGCCTCTCCCGAGTCCGTACGGGAGTTGCAGCGATGCGACAGGACTGTAACTACCAATTGGATATCATGAAAAAGGGCTACAATTTTTTTTAAAGACACAAAGAAAATACACTACCGGACAAAAGTTTTAGAACACCTACTCATTCAGGTTTTTTTTTTTTTTTTTAACCATTTTCCACATTGTTGAATAATAGTGAAGACATCAAAATTATGAAATAACACATATGGAATCCTGTAGTAACCAAAAAAGTGTTAAACAAATCCAAATATATTTTATTTTTGAGATTCTTCAAATAGCCACCCTTCGCCTTGATGACAGCTTTGCATACTCTTAGCATTCTCTCAACCAGCTTCATGAGGTAGTCACCTGAAATGCATTTCAATTAAAAGGTGTGCCTTCTTAAAAGTTAATTTGTGGTATTTCTTTCTTTCTTAATTAATTTGAGCCAATAAGTTGTGTTGTGACAAAGTAGGGGTCCAGAAGATAGCCCTATTTGGTAAAAGACCAAGTCCATATTATGGCAAGAACAGCTCAAATAAGCAAAGAGAAATGACAGTCCATCATTACGTTAAGACATGAAGGTCAGTCAATACAAAACATTTTAAGAACTTTGAAAGTTTCTTCAAGTGCAATCGCAAAAACCCATCAAGCGCTATGATGAAACTGGCTCTCCACAGGAAAGGAAGACCCAGAGTTACCTCTGCTGCAAAGGATAAGTTCATTAGAGTTACCAGCCTCAGAAATTGCAGCCCAAATAAATGCTTCACAGAGTTCAAGTAACAGACACATTGTAACATCGACTGTTCAGAGGAGACTGTGGCCATCAGGCCTTCATGGACGAATTGCTGCAAAGAAACCTTAACCAATAAGAAGAAGAGGCTTGCTTGGGCCAAGAAGCATTAGACCGGTGGAAATTTGTCCTTTGGTCTGGAGTCCAAATTGGAGATTTTTGGTTCCAGCTGCCGTGTCTTTGTGAGACACAGTGTGGGTGAATGGATGATCTCGCATGTGTATTTCCCACCGTGAAGCATGGAGGAGGTGTTGTGGTGTAGGTGTTTTTCTTCTTTTTTTTTTTTTTTTCTCTTTTTTTTTTGAATTTTACAGCTTGGCCAATTGTGCGTCGCCCCACGGACCTCCCTTTTTCTCCCCAATTTCGTAGTATCCAATTGTTGTAGTAGCTACTATCTTGTCTCATCGCTACAACTCCCGTACGGGCTCGGGAGAGACGAAGGTTGAAAGTCATGCGTCCTCCGATACACAACCCAACCAAGCCGCTGCTTCTTTAACACAGCGCACATCCAACCCGGAAGCCAGCCGCACCAATGCGCCGGAGGAAACACCGTGCACCTGGCCACCTTGGTTAGCGTACACTGCGCCCACAGGAGTCGCTGGTGCGCGATGAGACAAGGACACCCCTACCGACCAAGCCCTCCCTAACCCGGGCGACGCTAGGCCAATTGTGCGTCGCCCCACGGACCTGGGCGCGAACCCAGGGACTCTGATGGCACAGCTGGCGCTGCAGTACAGCGCCCTTAACCACTGCGCCACCCGGGAGGCCCCGTAGGAGTGTTTTTCTGGTGTCACTGTCTGTGATTTATTTAGATTTCAAGGCACACTTAACCAGCATGGTTACTACAGCATTCTGCAGCGATACGCCATCCCATCTGGTTTGGGCTTAGTGTGACTATCATTTGTTTTTTAACAAGACAATGACACAACACACCTCCAGGCTGTGTAAGGGCTATTTTACCAAGAAGGAGAGTGATGGAGTGCTGCATCAGATGACCTGGCCTCCGCAATCCTCCGACCTCAACCAAATTGAGATGGTTTGGGAGGAGTCGAACTGCAGAGTGAAGGAAAAGCAGCCAACAAGTGCTCAGCATATGTGGGAACTCCTTCAAGACTGTTGGAGAAGCATTCCAGGTGAAGCTGGTTGAGAGAATGCCAAGAGTGTGCAAAACTGGGCATCAAGGCAAAGGATGGCTATTTGAAGAATCTCAAATATAAAATGTATTTTGATTTGTTTAACACGTTTTTGGTTACTACATGATTCCATATGTGTTATTTAATAGTTTTGATGTCTTCACTATTATTCTGCAATGTAGAAAATAGTCAAAATAAAGAAAAACCCTTGAATGAGTAGGTGTTCTAAAACTTTGGACCGGTATATATATTTTTTTAAATGCTTCATAACCTGATTTTCTTTCTTTCTCCGAATGAATTAAATGTAAAGTCCTAATACCATTTTGTATTATCCCCCTTAGACTCTGGGCTGGGTTGTTGTGTTTAGTTTCATTAAATGCTGCTATCTAAGGTTCTCACTGGTTAACTTGGCTGGCATGAGACAACCAGCCACCGGCTGGCCGTCTCACCCCGTTACACTCCCTAATAGAATAACAGGCAGTGGGAGAGAGTTTATAATGCTGTTTTATGTGTCTGTTTGAGTCTGGCAAGAGGAAGATAACTATAGATGTGTGGAATAAAGGAAACTCCCTGACAAACACCTGCACCAAAGCACATCTCAACTACTAGTTACCCAGTGTGCCCATACACTCTTAGAAAAAGGGTTATTCGGCTGTACCCAGAGGAGAAACATTTTTGGTTCCACGTAGAACCATTTTTGGAAAGGGTTTAACATGGAACCAAAAAGGGTTCTACTAAGGGTTCTCCTATGGGAACAGCTGAAGAACCGTTTAAGGTTCTAGATAGTACACTAGATCTACAACTTTCCATTACCAAAAATGCATTATCGTAAGCATCAGCAACATTATTCTCGATGATGGAATACTGTATAAGAGGCAGAGTGTGTGGTGTGTGTGTCTGTGTGTGTGGGATTCCAACTACCCGGAGTCCCTGTAGTCTTCTGTTTAACCTAGAGCGTTCGGGTTAGTCTGTGTGCTGCTGACTGTTCAGTGGTAGAATGATCAAAAGACAGACACAAGGAAAGTAGGCCCCTCCCTCCCCCCTCTACCTTATGTTTCATTAATACCGCTTTTCCTATCTCATCCTATGACCAGAAGTATCTCTAGACAGATGCTTGCCTCTCACTAACTATTCCCTTCTTTCAGGCGCCTCTCTAACCTTCTAATGAGGACTTGTGAGAGAAGTATTGCTAGGAGGCAGAACGGTCAAGCACCCAGAACATTCCTTAATCTAGGATTCCTCCCAAGAGACCATCATCAACATCACTCTCATCACGCTCCATCTCCCTAATATACCCTCTCCGTCTGTTATACTCTCCCTCTCTTTCCCTCACATCCCTCCCTATTTCCCTACCTTCATGTCCCCTCTCTTCTCCTGACTGTCCAGTGGCTCCTCTGCGGTCTAAACTGCTGCTCTGATGACTGCCTGGCCTTCATGATTCCAGCCTCCTCTCAGTGTGACCTGTTCCAGGGGAGTCGTTGACACCCCCAGCGTGTGATTCTGTTTCTGGAGCTGCACATGGAGTTTTCATGAAGACTAATCCTCCTCTACAAAATAAGACAGGAATGTTTATGTTACTGACAAACCACTGCTGACTCCCCTGTCCTCCCTTAGATGTAGTTCTGAGTGAAACCATGGGATCCAGAGGGAGAGTGAACGCCGTATGATGAGAGGGTGGGGTGAGGTATACTGTATGTGTTAAAGGATGTGACTAAACTGCCCACTTCACAAACACAGTCTCCCGTTTCCCGGCCACATCAAAGACCATTGTCTAAGCCTCTCTGGCTGGAGGCAGCCGCTCATTCCCAAACACAGGAACAGACGCAGAATGTTGCGGTCGGAACGCTACAGCAACATCACAGAGATGTTGTGAGAATGTTGTTTTTGATGTGTGTGCAGGTCTGAAAGTGGGTGCGTGGGAGAAGAGAACGCTGCTCAACTGGTGTTGAGTGTACTGCACAGTCAGGGAGAACTGCAGTGCACCCGATGGCAGGGCTCTAGTGGTCGTCTGTCTGAACGACGTATTGTCTGAGCAGAGCAGAGGGGCAACCCCTGTCACCCAGTCAACACATGGCAATCAATCTTCAGAGTGCTCCCTCAATCAGCACAGGACTTCTGAAGCAATGTAATAGAGAGTGGACAAGAGGCTCAACAGCAGTTTGGTTGCGTTTGATCATTGATCGAGTCATGGCCCTTTTTTCATTTTCTGACACAGATTGGGGCAGGCTGTGTTTGTTTGGACGGTTGCCCTGGCTACGACAGGAGTAGAAAACTGTTGCTCCGGGCAGCTGTACAGGGAGTGTGTTCGGATGGCACAAGGCAACAGAAAGAACGAAAAGAGAAAAAAACTAGATTGAAAGTAGAACGTAGTCTGGAGAGTGAAGAGCAGCCGAGACTGTCGGCGACAATGAAAATGGAAGAGAAAAGCTTCCACTAATAGACTGGCTGGTGAAACGTCAGTGAGTGTGTGTGTGTGTGTGTGTGTGTGTGTGTGTGTGTGTGTGTGTGTGTGTGTGTGTGTGTGTGTGAGAGAGAGAGAGAGAGAGAGTGAGGGAGAGAGAGAGAGAGAGAGTGAGAGAGGCCCATGCGTTGGAGGCAGCATTACATCTGGGGAGCACCTCTCCTTCCCAGGCAGGCTGAGGATGGGCTAGCCTCCCACACTGTGGAGCAGAGCAGGAAACCAACTCAGCTGGTGGAACAATACCTACCTCTGTCACCAGCACCAGGTCTGAGGGAAACTCCCCATTACCTCCCTGTGTCTCTCTCTGCTCCAGTAACACCACAACAAACACTAACACACCAGAGAGCAGTAACACTAAATTACTGTAGCATACCACAACACTGTTTCACAGCAAGATACAGAGAATAATAATCACTCTCTTACCATTGCGCAATGGTGCTATCAGCATACCGCTGTGCGTCTTCTGTGAATATTCTGAATGTGATGTCCTATATAATCTGCAATTTTGAAATATGTTTAAAGGGAAGTAATTATACACAAATTTGGTTTGTTACTCAAGAATTCTTTAATTTAAGAAACGGTTGTGCACAAAACATGAAATTAATATGAACAGTGTGGAAGGGCTTGAGGCAAGCGCGGACATGGCCAGCCCAGCTCAGACATTCATTCCAGCACTGACCTCAGCCATAACCCTCCTCTATAATCAGAGACATTGGGTGCCATAACGTTCCATTAGAATGTACCGTTCTAAAGTTCCATTATATATAGCAGCCCATGCAGCAGTGACTCAACCACTTCCATTTCCTGAGTGGTGGAAGCCAGGAACACTGCCTATTATTTGTGACTCACTGATTCGCAGCGCAAGACCATTGCCACTACTCTATATATGGCTCGGAGTGTTACCATATAAGGAGTGCTTAATTTGTCAATCGGGAGGTGCCGGACCAAAAAGTGAGCGCGAGAGGGATGTGACGAGATACCGGAACGTATGAAAAAAAATCACACTTATAATAAAGCATTGCATGCATATCATCGCATTTGCATAGTGGCATCGAGCAGTAGAGTAGAGGCACTTACAGAAGTTGCACACATGGGACATTTTTGGGGGGACTTTTATAAATGCATTTCATGCAATTCTACGTCATTTTACATGACTGGAGACTTTGGCAGAATATATTTGAATACTGCACAAATGATCGAAATGGCAGGCTACTTTGATACGGACAAACTGAGATAAATAAAAACGACCTTGTCTTGAATCCAGCAATAGCCTAGGTCTAGGTGTGGAGACAGATCGAGGAGGAAATTATAGTCCTTAAAATGTTTCCCACTTTCACTGACTCACCCAATGATGCGGAACTCACTCGCTTGTGATGGCTGATGCAGTCGTGCCAAAAGCATCCCTTTCTCTTTTGTTAAACAATATTTGGAAGTTGATCAAATCTTTTGGTAGAATACAGCATAGAGTCTTCTCTTCTCAGCAGGAGAAATTTGCTTTCCAACCTGTATTTTCCCTCGATTGTATTTGAAATATTGCAAAAGGCCTGTTTAATCTGCATGCTGTTTTTTCACTGACATATTTGCTGCGCGTTCCCGACTGTAGGTTATTCCTTGTTAGGTTATTGGACTACAATCCACAGCTAGGCTATTTTTAAAAAGAAGCTATTGATCATCTGTGGCTAAATGATAGGACTTCTCATGGTGTAGTAAGCTATTCTGAATGATTTCCTTTATTTCTGAACAGACAGCATTAATTCTATAACTTTGTCAAATGTATTTCAATTTACCAGGGGTGATGCAGTTCCTTCAGAACCCTTCGCGTGGCTATGATTCTATCGGAGGGCCTGTTGTCCTGACCTCTGGCGGTCTCTATGGGGGTACCACAGGGTTCAATTCTCGGGCCGACTCTTTTCTCTGTAGATATCAATGATGTCGCTCTTGCTGCGGGTGATTCCCTGATCTACCTCTACGCAGACGACACCATTCTGTATACATCTGGTCCTTCTTTGGACACTGTGTTAACTAACCTCCAAACGAGCTTCAATGTTACATGCTGTAAAACTCTAGTATAACCAAATGCATGCTTTTCAACCATTCGCTGCCGGCACCCGCCTGCCCGACTAGCATCAGAAGCCTGGATGGTTCTGACCTAGAATATGTGGACAACTATAAATACCTAGGTGTCTGGCTAGACTGTAAACTCTCCTTCCAGACTCATATTAAGCATCTCCAATCCAAAATCAAATCTAGAATCGGCTTTCTATTTCACAACAAAGCCTCCTTCACTCACGCTGCCAAACTTACCATAGTAAAACTGACTATCCTACCTATCCTCGACTTTGGCAATGTCATCTACAAAATAGCTTCCAATACTCTACTCAGCAAACTGGATGCAGTCTATCACAGTGCCCTCCGTTTTGTCACCAAAGCCCCTTATACCACCCACCACTGCGACCTGTATGCTCTAGTCGTCTGGCCCTCGCTACATATTCATCGCCAGACACACTGGCTCCAGGTCATCTATAAATCTATGCTAGGTAAAGCTCCGCCTTATCTCAGCTCACTGGCCACGATAACAACACCCACCCGTAGCACGCGCTCCAGCAGGTATATCTCACTGGTCATCCCCAAAGCCAACACCTCCTTTGGCCGCCTTTCCTTCCAGTTCTCTGCTGCCAGTGACTGGAGCGAATTGCAAAAATCACTGAAGCTGGAGACTTATATTTCCCCCACTAACTTTAAACATCAGCTATCTGAGTAGCTAACCGATTGCTGCAGCTGTACATAGTCCATCTGTAAATAGTCCACCCAATCTACCTACCTCATCCCCATATTGTTTTTATTTACTTTTCTGCTCTTTTGCACACCAGTATTTCTACTTGCACATCATCATCTGCTCATCTATCACTCCAGTGTTAATCTGCTAAATTGTAATTACTTCGCCACTATTGGCCTTTTTATTGCCTTACCTCCTCACGCCATTTGCACACACTGTATATAGACTTTATTTCTTTCTATTGTAATATTGGCTGTATGTTTGTTTATTTCATGTGTAACTCTGTGTTGTTGTTTGTGTCGCACTGCTTTGCTTTATCTTGGCCAGGTCGCAATTGCAAATGAGAACTTGTTCTCAACTTGCCTACCTGGTTAAAAAAAGGTGAAATATATATTCTTTAAATAAGGAAATACATGAAGTGTAACGCTGGAGAGATGACAGTTGCAGGTTCATACCTATCAGAGCAGAGAGGGATCATGGAATGTGAATCTCATTCTAGTTATGTGAGAGATACTGGCGCGCTTCTCACACAGCCATGCGTTGGTCTCAAACATAGGTTACAGTGTTGCGCAAACCATTAACCCGGCCCGGCCCAAACCAAATCAACTCTTAATCTACTTTTTCACATTTTTTGTGGGCGCAGGAGAATGAACAAATAAGCAATTCGAATGAACTTTGATGGCTTTTATTCTAATTTTTATATTGCAAAAAGTGACAATTATTTTTCATGACACGAAAGATACCAGATCTGGCCAAATAGGTTCCGGAACAAATCAGTCCAAAATGGAGAGAAATGTAGCACTGGATATAAGTGTTCCTGGGGTATTTTACCTAGCACTTGCATGAGAAATGTGTGTGCGTGTGCATGTCCCACATATGTCCCATATTATTAGCAGCATAGCGGTGAGGCCCAGTCTGTGTCTATAGAGTAGATAACCACTCACCCCCTGTGTGGAGTCTGAGGCTACGGACAGGAAAGTGACGTCATCTCTCTTCTTGACCAGCCGGTTACACACCACCAGGGTAACCAGGGAGATTACAAACACCCCCAGGTCAGGAGACAGCAGACGCACCACACCCCACGGGTCATCCAGGGGCAGCCTAGAAGAAAGAGACACATGCAGAGGTCAAAGGTCATCAAAGACCTAACGAGGAACTACAACGTGTACATTCTCACACACTTACACAAAGACAGTAAAGAGGGTACATAAACAATAACATGTACCACAACCAGTGAGTCATAAGATCAAATAACAAACAGAAATAACAAAAAGAGATGTAAGAGTGAACATTGGCTAAATTCTGCAAATAACAGTAAATGATCTCCACACACAGTTCAGGGAGGCATGATCCTCAGTGACAAGATACACAGACCCAATGTGCTGTTTCCAAATATTCCTCACATACCTGGATACACCGACATGCCTCGATAGCGTCTCCCACAAACTACCTGTAAAGACAGAGAGTGTTAGGACTACCAGCTCTCCCCAGGCCACTCTGTCTCTGCCACGGAGTGTTGTTTAGGGGGGGGGGGGGGGGGATGTCATACAAGGCAAAGACTCTACAGAAAAACTACAACATAGCGTACAGCTACCATTGATGTTCCCATGAGCCCCCAGTATCTCTGGGAGTAAGCCACCGTGTCGGTATTTGAACGGGTTTGTGAGGCATGGACAGACTGAAGCTGGAGTCAGCATGGTGGACTAGCTCACAGAGAAGCAAATAATATGACATCAAAGAACACTGCTTTAGCTATTAAAGGAGGACATGTGTATTTGGGTTGGCCAAAATAAGCGCAGACCACAAAACAAAATCCACATATTCTACAGGCGGACGGTTGTAAAGCATGAAGCATTCACAAGCATCCCTTATAGCATTCCACGCTGGTGGCTAATGACAGAGCAGTCGACTGAGCGTGAAGAGAGCTGGACTTAACGTGTCAAAATAAATCAGAGGTGGGGGCTATGACTTCATGGAGTTTCTTTCGACTAAGTCAGGGGTGTCAAACTCATTCCAAGGCGGGCCTAGTGACCTGCTGTTTTTTTGTTGTTTTTAAGACCTAGACAAACAGGTGAGGGGAGTTCCTTACTAATCACTGGCCTTAATTCATCAGTCAAGTGCAAGGGAGGAGAGAAAACCCGCAGACACTCGGCCCTCCGTGGGATGAGTTTGACACGAAGTCTAAGTGATTGATTGAACCTAAACAAGCCCCTTATGTATGGCACAGGCCATTGTTAAGAAATGCTGAGTGAAAACATGGCAATGGAACGGCCTGTGTCAAAGATTAACTCACAGTTGTTTCCCAGCGCATGGTCCAGGTCAGGGATAGTGTACAGGCAGATCTGGAAGGAGACATGGGCTAGCAGGAAGAGGAGACTGGTGCAGAACAGAGCCTTGATGAAGCGTCCAGTATGTCCTGGAGAAAAGAGAGAGATGGAGTTAGAGGAGGGGAATGGGGGAGGGGGACAATGTAGAATTTGAAAGGGAGGATAACATAACAATCAGTTCTTCCCATCCCTCAGGTTAAATAGGTTCAGGAAATAGCAGGGTGCACAGTACTAACCAAGCATGAACAGGACAGCGGGTCATTATAGAGGGTGTGGGTTGAAGTGTTTTCCAAGGACCTGTCCTGATCTGACTGAACTAAACATCCTCAACATCATCCCACCTTCAAATGATGCTCCATTTTCCACCAGTCAGAACACATACTGAGGCCATGGAGGCACTAGTAATCACAGCAGTACGTTTATAGTCTAAGCAGGAATTGCTTGTAACAGTTAATTGCCCGTTTTTAAACAAAATGGGAACATTGGACTATTATCAAGCCTGTGGATGGCATGGAGGTACTGCCCGTGCCGAACTGTGCTGCTGACCATAAAATGCCCCCCTGCCCGCTCTAGCCCCGAATCCACTCCTCGCCAAAGGTTTGTGTGAGGCAGCTTTGATTGGTCTCCTCATAAAGCTGTCAGCTCCCATCGCTGGTGTAAAACAGGCCACAGTTAAGACAGGCACAAACTCCCAGGGTAGTGAACGAACGCTGCAGGTCCCTGTGGAATCCTGGGGGATTTTCCTTTACAGGCGTTGACTGGCTCAAGAAAATTAGCAGCTACAAGTCAGTGTCAAGGGACGAGCTTAGGGCTTTGATTGTGTTTTATAGGGCTGTTTTTGTCTGTGGCCTACAGGGCAAAGGGTAGTTTAACGGCTCAGTGCTGCTCTACCACCCCCTCAATTACAGCAGACAGGAGGCTAGGTACTGCATTTACAGGCTTATCCCTGATCCCAGATTTAAGTTTATTCCACGAACACCAATTTACATTTATGACTAATACTCGACCTGAAGATGAAATAATATTCAACGTGGCATTGCTAGCTAGAGGTAGCACACCAGAGCAGTGAGAGAGGATTATTCATGGACCTGCTTTCTGAGCCTCATCCTTTTAAATAATTTCACGCACAGTCAACCATTCACGTTTGATTTCACGCGCACCACTCAGTGATGTGAACTTTGTGAAAAGGTTAAGATTGTCCCCCCCCCCCCCTCCTTTCCAATTGTGCAGGATCAAGATCCATCACAGCCACTCTCTGTGTTGGACATGTTTATCTTTCCATGTATGAGATGGAAAGAAAAAGAGAGAGACGTGACAGAGCTGACCAAATGTCAGAGAACACAGCCTGCCTACTGTAACCACACATGCTAATAACATCTCAGTGTGTGTTTTGGAAAAGAAGGGACCCGTCCAAGAGAGGAGTAAATAATATGGGAGGCGTTGTACACAACCAAGACCACCTGTTGAGGACGAGGTCATCCTGACTTACTGCAGACAGCTCTACTCAACCGCTGCAACCCAAACCCCTGCACATAAGCTCATCTGTCCCCAAGTGTGTGTGTGTGTGTGTGTGTGTTTAAGTTAAGTTCACTGCACCGTCTTCCCTCTCTTCAATCCCCTGGCTCTCTACCCCTGCTACTGGAAAATCATGATGTCATTGCCATTACATGGACAGTCTCTTTAAAACTCAACTCCAAAACAAATTCTGTAACTGCCTCGCTAATCGCCAGCATGTGTCCTGTGTCACAGTATAGTTGAAGGCTATTGAGTCCTTCCCTCTCCTGTAGGACCTGAAGGGCTATAAGCATAACCTATCATCGTTCTTTCCAGGGTCGTCACGAAGCTGTCCATCTACTACATTCCTACGTTACATTACTCAGGACCGTCAGCTAGAGTAACACGACCTCTAAAACGTCTAAAAACTATGCACGCCTAGACCCACCTACCTGTATTTACACTGTCATTGCACAACACTAAGTAATCTGCCCCGTAATCGAAGTTTTGGGATAGTTTCCTCTTCCAAGAGATAAAGTAGGAATGGAATGTGGAGGTGCATTCCAGTGTCTTAATACAAGGCCAGAGGGAGACAGCTCCTCACAGGGAACCAGAGCATGGTATGTAATGTTCTTTCCAGAGCAGGTTTCATATGATGGAGATCTCTCTTGAGGAGAGCCCAGCACAGCCACCAATGTGGAAACGACATCTGAGACCTGCAATCACTATGCTTAAGTACTACCAACACATAACACAAACATTATATTAAAATCACATCCACCTTCACACCAGGGATTTTTAAAATGTATTTTATTTATAGAACCTTTATTTAACTAGAATAGTCAGTTAAGAACAAATTCTTATTTACAATGAAGGCCTACACCGGCCAAATCCGGACGACGCTGGGCCAATTGTGTGCTTCCCTATGGGACTCCCAATCACGGCCGGATGTGATTCAGCCTGGATTCAAACCAGGGACGGTAGTGTCGCCTCTTGCACTAGAGATGCAGTGCCTTAGACCCCTGCGCCACTCGGGAGCATGACATGACAGCCATTGCAATCATTGCCTCATCATGTCTCATCAGATAGTGAACTATCTGAGAAGGTCTGGTTTTGGATCTGAGTGGGGGTAGCAGTGTTCTAGGTGAAAGTCAGAGGTGAGCAGAGGCCACTGGGTAGTGTAGTTCACTACAGGGAGATCAAACCCAAACTCAGTGAATTGCAGGACCTTTTCTAGGCCATGTTCGCCTTTTCTAGTTAATATTTTCAGAGACAGGCAGAAATTTGCTCTGGTGACTTCTTTAAAAAAAAACGGTTTCAGCACTCGCCCTGGTGCTGTATGCGTCATAACCTCAACTAAAATCTGCAATCTGGGGTGACATTACTGGATTTTCCATGAAACAGGGTCATTTGGAGGAATTCTAACATTTACGAGAGTAACTCTGAACATTGTTCTAACAAGTCTTGTGACTGTAGTGCACCTAACATGGAGGGGTGCAGCAGGGTTCCTGGGCCCGGGTTAGAGTGGAAAGAAACTGTGCATGTTAAAAGAGCAGGGTATTATGTTTCATTCTCAGGCCGCTAAACAGCCACACAACTTTCACAGTTTGGTCTGGAGGTTATCCTGCAGCTGTTGGTTTTTTTTATTCCTGTACACGATTTAGACTGAAGGGAGATGGGAATAATAGTTACAAGTCGAAAAACAGAACCTAATTGAGTTTCATCCCTGAGAAATGAGCCGACTCCTGCCAGGCACTCTGAGTAATACTGTGCTGTGTTTGTTTTAATTCACACAAAAAAAATATGTCTTTTCTTTAATTGCATTGACCTAATTTGTAAAAGGGGGAGATTTCAAAAAAGAGGACCTCAGACATAATGGCTTATTTTTGTCCAGCACATCGTAAAAAGCTGGTTTAGATGGCCAGTGTAAACAGGGCTGTTGTGTAGAGAAGTCTGCGGGGCCAGCCTCCGGACACCACAGTTCAGGGTACAGAGGGCGTTGTGGTTTAAATGAGGGCACTGTGGGCCTGTTCTTTTCTGATGATTATTCCCTAATGGAATTTGGCCTTTAGGTACCCTCTCTAATGCTAGAGGTCACCGTAAAGCAGGACTAAGTAACTGCTATCTGGGCCCTTGAGCCATAAAATCAGCCATGGGTGTCCTTAAGCGATTAAGACATTTTCAAATGTATAGTCTATTCAACCCCAAGGTCTCAGCCTTGATTTAATGCTTTGACACCAGGCACGGAAGGGTGAAACAACGCAGAGATAAGGCAAGAGTATTTAGTTCTGCCCTCCCCTCTGGAGGGGGAGAGATTTGCTGTGAAACTCTCAAAGTAATGACTTCCTATATCTATGCATGTCTATTTGTCTCTGTCCGTCCGTCCGTCCGGTTGTCTGTCTATTAAACCTTTAAACATAGAAGTTGTTTGCCTTGTATTTTGCTTCGTGCATTTCTCCACACCTTGACCGGTTTTCAATTCCTAACACCATCCACTGACTGGAAACACACACACTGCATCTCTGGCCTACACCACCCGTACGGTACACACTGCATCTCTGGCCTACACCACCCATACGGTACACACTGCATCTCTGTCCTACACCACCCGTACGGTACACACTGCATCTCTGGCCTACACCACCCGTACGGTACACACTGCATCTCTGGCCTACACCAACCGTACGGTGCACACTGTATCTCTGGCCTACACCACCCGTACGGTACACACTGCATCTCTGGCCTACACCACCCGTACGGTACACACTGCATCTCTGGCCTACACCACCCATACGGTACACACTGCATCTCTGGCCTACACCACCCGTACGGTACACACTGTATCTCTGGCCTACACCACCCGTACTGTACTGCTAAAATATTCGAGTGAGACAACACACTCACCCTGCTAGTTGATCTGCTTACTAGAGGGATCTCATTCACATGTTCTATGTGTGTAAACTCATTACACTAAGCTACATTTGTTTAAAAAACCCTACCAATCAGTAACAATAACCAGCTACCCGAAGAAACAGCTACCCGATAGTAAACAAAAATGACTGACAACACCGACATTTCTGTTTTGTTGTTTGCATTGCGTGTTTGGATCTTACACCATGTCCTGCTGCCTATGCTTATCTGGGCTGTTCTCTGGCATCCTGTCCTGTCGCAGTGCTGCGTTGGTGTGAGAAAAGCTGGCGTTTGCGTAAGAAGACTGCTGAAATAACAGTGGTGTGTGGAATCCCAGTTCCTGTTGGGGGCAGAGAAGCGGAGGGCACATAGCAGGCATGCCTCTGGGAAAAGCTCCTCTCTGGCCCCATGGCCTCTCACTCTCAGGGCACTAATCAAACCAGGAGAAACAACCAAACAGGGGTCCACCGGCCCTCACTCCTCCCACCAGGGTTGGGGTCAATTCCATTTCAATTCCAAATGTTCTTCATTGAAAAGCATTAAAGACAACTGGAATTGAAATGGAATTGACCGCAACCCTGCCACCCACATAACTCCCAGCAGCAGAGGCTGCTGAGGGGAGGATGGCTCATAATAATGTCTTGAATCGAGTGTAATGGCTGGAATGAAGTGAATGGAATAGTATTAAACAGATGAAAACCATTTGATACCATTCCATTCCAGTCATTATTATGAGCCGTCCTCCCCTCAGCAGCCTCCACTGCCTAGCCGGTAAAGGAAAGGAAGGGTCAAGCTGGGCAAATATCCATAATATAGCCAATATGTTTGTAGGTGTACTTTACATGCCAATTAATGAAGATAGTGTTGTAATTTGTTTTCATTATTAAAATGATTTACAGGTTGACATGGTTTGTGATGAAATATGCAGTCTCTTTTCAGTGCACACTAGCAGTAGATCATTTTGTCCCATGTGGCAGTGGACAGATACCTTACATACTGATGCTAGTTCTCTCTCATTATTCAAAATGCTGGACTCTATTTTCAATGGCTAAACCTGCTCCATTTCTCCATAGGGGAAAATGACAAATAGTGGACTCATATTTGTCTGGAAACAGACAGCTGTCCTGTCCAATATATCAGAATTGGAACAGAAATCATCTGAAATCACCTGCAAACTAGTTGTCAATGGAATTTACGGCCCTTCCCTAAGTTTTTTCTCTGCCCAGTTTAAGCTGTGGTCGGCTTTGAGTACTCATTTAGGGAGGCCTGGTCTGGTGTGCATTTCCCTCACAAGCCCTCATTTATCAGCATGACAGTCTGTGACAGTTGGACTTTTGGGCCTTTGAAAGCCACATGACGCCTTCCTCAACAAATGACACAAAACAAAAACCAGAGGGGACATTCAAACCTCCATGTCTCAAACTGCTGTTACCCCGGCGACATGAAAGCTGTGGGTATGGGCGATGTCTCGACAGCGGTGCCTCAGGAAGGGACGTTGTAAAGCCCCAGCAGGTGTGAATAAAATACACAGGGGAGGAGATTTGACGCAACACCCTGCGAGCATCAGACCTGAATACCAGCGAATAAATCCCCTATATGTTTCCTATGTTGGGAACAGAGTAACCCAGCAGGCTCCAGACAAGTGTTCAATATTTGTCCTTTTACTTATCAGCTCTGGGGAAGCGACAGTGTGTCCAGATTGTACAATACGCGGGATTTAGATAATGGGGAGCAAGCTATGGAAAATAGTATTTTGAAGGGAATGTCAAACACAGTGTATCAGGTGATGTGTATTTGGGCTGGGGAGGAGCTGAAAGGGACTATTAAGGCTTATCACGGTCCTCTCTGTCAGTGGCCTCAATGAATCCAATGATACTATCCCTTATGGGCAATACAGTTGGTGAGATCCACTTAATTGAGTCTTAGCTTACGTTAATGAATGGATTACAACAATATGGGATCGATTCAATGACACAAAGGGGAAAGCAAGAGCGCACATGCATGTGGTAGCCTGCATTAATTGTAACGCATATGGAATAAGCTTCCTCTCGGTCTTCCTCTCAGTCCCCGGTAACAGTCATAGTTTCCTTCTAGACAGGCCAGAGCGTCTGTAACCAGGTCAGCTCTCAGGGCAGTATGACATAAGACGGCTCCTTTAACCACAGAGGAAATTGTGACCATGGCTACTCTCAACCCTAACATGCCCCCATGCTCCACCACATTCACGGAGGGTGAGATAACATTTTCCCTGGAAAGGAGGAGCACGTGGAGGTGAGGCGAAGGGGTCGTTTCTGCTTGACGTCTCCAGAATCCTCCTGGTTCATCCATCTGCCCCCTTTCTTAAATGCATCTGGTCCTCCCATGGCGGCCCGGACCAAGAAATTAGCTGATAATTGGAGGCAGGGAACGATTCAATATGGTTTTCATTAAAACCGTTAATCCTATTCTCTGTCAGGCTTTATTTTATAGAGGCTGGCAGACTCTGGGATTTTCCTACAGAGAATCATCTCCACCAGCGAGTTCCACTGAAATAAACCTCTCACCATTTACACATATTCAGTTCCCCCAGGAACAGTCATGTGACCCCGCACAGTTTATCATGCTCAGATTTCCCTCCTTTTCCCCTCTAAAAGAAACATTGGTTATTGACCCTAACAGCACAGAGACAGAATAGTATTAAACGCAGCTTGTTGATATAATCTCCCATCCTTTCATCGATGGGGAAAAAAAGAACAAAAGAGAGAGAATGGGAGAATTCAACTGTTTTAATTATCTATAATAAGCGTGCTTCCGGTTCTGGGTATATTTTCCCAGAGGCGGCAGGAACGGGGTCTGGTTCACTGTAGACCAGTACAGGAACTGATAGTGCTCATTGGCTCTCAGGAGTGTGAGCCAGTTGATATGTTGGATAAACAAGCCTCTGGGGGTTAAGGCTGGGTGCAGGGTGTGTGTGCTTATCTGTGCTGTTAAAAATTAGTCCCATTTCTGTTGTTCGCTCTACAGCCACCATAGACCATTAAACTGCTACCACAGACAGGGATGTGGGTGGAGGATAGGGGCAGGATGTGGAAAGAGCGGATTTTCCAGACCTGAAATCATATCCACTGTTTATTGCTATTTGAGAGCCTCATGCTAATCACATTAGCCTACGTTAGCTCAACCGTCCCGCGGGGGACCCACCGATCCTGTAGAGGTTTTAAGAGCACACCAGGAGATTTGTCTGTCTAAAATAAAGCAATATTTATGTAGAGTAAATCAATGAAACCACTTGGGTTTTGCTGAGCAAGAGCAGCGTCGGCAAAAAAAGAATAGAGCTGTCATGAGGTTAGCTCTATACTTCTGTACACCCTCTTTACTATAGAATAAGGACGTCGTTGAGCTGTAGGTTTGTGCTGCTGACAGAATTTTTCTTTGTACAGTTCTGAAAAACAACATCTGCTGTGTTTTTATCATGTCCGCAGGAGATTAACACAGACTGCAACTAAGTACGGTGAAATCTGAACTTTATATCGAGGGAAGGCTGAGGGAAAATACCGTACCATCAAATCATGAGAAGGTAGAGATGGAAAAACTCTCAACAGGAGTGTATTGTGGTGATGAAGTTCGGCTTCCAGAGCAGAGTCAAGAATAATAGGTTTCTGTACTTTTCAGAGGAAGTCTAGTTGCCATCGCAGATTACTGACCATTAAGGTTTTTCACTTCCCACATTAATATCATAGATATTTCTCTGCAAATGAGGTTTTATTCCTAACCAGACCACACATTTGTACACATAAAAGTAACCAGGAAATAGAATTAGAGCTTGGGTGGCCCTGTGTGTTATAGTCAAAAGGCCCAAATTCAATCACTCTTTAAAGGGGAAATCCGGAGTTCAAAAAAATGACAAAGCGGGTACCCCACCACTTGTTTTGGTAAACAGCTAAGGGATGGTGCTTGAGAAATAGAAACCACTCTCAAATGAATAGACAGAGTTATGAATGCCAGGACTGACCTGACCATCTATGAGATAAAAAAATATATTTTAACCATGCTTGTTTACATTGACTTTGTTTCCAAACATTGGAGTAAAAAAGCGTATATTTTGGGTTTTGATGGGTATGACAGTCGAACTAAGCTCGAGGCAGTCACTTAGAAATGTCCTTGTTTTTGAAAAAAAAATCAATTTTTTTGTTCATTAAAATAACATCAAATGTATCAGAAATACAGTGTTGACATTGTTAATGTTGTAGATGACTATTGTAGCTGGAAACGGTGGATTTAAAAAAAATATATATATATATTTTTTTTTTTCTCCCCTTTTTCTCCCCAATTTCATGGTATCCAATTGTTGTAGTAGCTACTATCTTGTCTCATCGCTACAACTCCCGTACGGGCTCGGGAGAGACGAAGCTGCACTGCTTCTTAACACAGCACGCATCCAACCCGGAAGCCAGCCGCACCAATGCGCCGGAGGAAACACCGTGCTCCTGGCCACCTTGGCCCACCACAGGAGTCGCTGGTGCGCGATGAGACAAGGACACCCCTACCGACCAAGCCCTCCCTAACCCAGGCGACGCTAGGCCAATTGTGCGTCGCCCCACGGACCTCCCGGTCGCGGCCGGTTACGACAGAGCCTGGGCGTGAACCCAGGGACTCTGATGGCACAGCTGGCGCTGCAGTACAGCGCCACTGCGCCACCCGGGAGGCCCTTGGAAACGGTGGATTTTTAATGGAATATCTACATAGGCGTACAGAGGCCCATTATCAGCAACCATCACTCCTGTGTTCCAATGGCACGTTGTATTAGCTAATCCAAGTTTATCATTTTAAAAGGCTAATTGATTTTAAAAGGCTAATTAGAAAACCCTTTTGCAATTATGTTAGCACAGCCGAAAACTGTTGTTCTGATTAAAGAAGCAATAAAACTAGCTTTCTTTAGACTAGTTGAGTATCTGGAGCATCAGCATTTGTGGGTTCGATTACAGGCTTAAAATGGCCAGAAACAAAAAACTTTCTCAAGTCTTGTCTTGTTCTGAGAAATGAAGGCTATTCCATGTGTACTATTCCCTTCACAGAACAGCGCAAACTGGCTCTAACCAGAATAGAAATAGGAGTGGGAGGCCCTGGTGCACAACTGAGCAAGAGGATAAGTACATTAGAGTGTCTAGTTTGAGAAACATACTCAACTGGCAGCTTCATTAAATAGTACCCGCAAAACACCAGTCTCAAAGTCAACAGTGAAGAGGTGACTCCGGGATGCTGGCCTTCTAGGCAGAGTTGCAAAGAAAAAGCCATATCTCAGACTGGCCAATAAAAATAAAAGATTAAGATGGGCAAAATAACACAGACTCTGGACAGAACAACCCTGCCTCGAAGACCAGCATCCCGGAGTCGCCTCTTTACTGTTGACGTTGAGACTGGTGTTTTGTGGGTACCAGTTGAGGACTGGCAGCTGCTGACTGCCTTTTAAAGACTGTCAGTTTGTCAGTCAGTTCATACATTTGACATGAAATATTCATAAAAATCAACACCTCCATTCAGCGGAAGAGCATAATTTGGGCAATATCAAAAGGGAGCTGGTTTAGTCACCTGCTGTGTGTTTTGGCAGGCCCCAGGCTCTCACTCAAGACCCATACAAAGCTGGATGTAAAGCCCTCTGTAAGTGCCCGTCTACCTGCCTGGCTAACCTGGCATCATCCCGACACCGCCCAGCCCAGCGGGCACACAGCTGCCAGCCTCCACAGAGGAAATGAGAGAGGGCAAAGCCACACACCTGATTCTAATCCATGGCTTAATATTGCATAACACCCACAAACATCTCCTCCAGCTGTCTAATTGAGATTACAAACCGGGTAGTTTGGATACGGGATGCTGATTGGCTAAAGCAGCATTCAGCCGTGTGTATGTGAGACCGTATACCATGACTATGACGTTTAGCCTTTCCCCCTTTATATCATTGTGCCTTTTCACCTCGATAAAATAGCTACATCAACAGTAGTTCGACATGCCGATGTAGAAAATAAGCGTTTAAATTCATTTGAGAGAAACCTAAAATAATATTGTGAAACAAAGTGGGCACTTACCTGCTTCACTGACTGGTGTGCAGAAAAATGGATACATTGTGAGTTTGGGAATACAACAAAAACGGAGCTGAACGTCATTCTATGGGACTTGTATGGTTCAGTGAGAAACATGAATGGCGAAGAATATGGGATGAGCAGCTATGCTGGTTTGAACCGACATATCAACGACCCGCCTCTC
Source organism: Oncorhynchus mykiss (assembly GCF_057628025.1). Lineage (NCBI taxonomy): Eukaryota > Metazoa > Chordata > Actinopteri > Salmoniformes > Salmonidae > Oncorhynchus > Oncorhynchus mykiss. The sequence goes on from NC_143047.1 coordinate 13,641,039, forward strand.
AGTTTGGCATGGAGTGTACAGAAGGACACCGAATTCACAACGAGCAACAATGTGTCTGTCGGCGTAATTAAAAAGTTGAGGGAAGAGGGGCGTGACAAAGCTGCCCACCAGTGAATGGCTACATATGGTATGTAACTGTTAGCTAGCTAAATCATTCTAATCAATAAATATTTATTTATAAAGCCCTTCTTACATCAGCTGATGTCACAAAGTGCTGTACAGAAACCCAGCCTAAAACCCCAAACAGCAAGCAATGCAGGTGACTGGCTCGGTTTTAATGTACCCTGACAATATAACTGGTAGCTATGTAGGCCTAACTATTAATATAACTATGCTGCAATAGTTTGTGTCAGGGGGCTAGGGTCAGTCTGTTATATCTGAAGTATTTCTCATGTTTTATCCAGTGTCGTGTGAATTTAAGTATGCTCCCTCTAATTCTCTTTCTCTTTTCTCTTCTCTCGGAGGACCTAAGCCCTAGGACCATGCCTCAGGACTACCTGGCCTGATGCCTCCTTGCTGTCCTCAGTCCACCTGGTCATGCTGCTGCTCCAGTTTCAACTGTTCTGCCTGCGGCTATGGAACCCTGACCTGTTCACCGGACATGTTACCTTGTCCCAGACCTGCTGTTTTTCGACTCTCTCGCTCTACCGTACCTGCTGTCTCTAACTCTGAATGATCGGCTATGAAAAGCCAACTGACATTGACTCCTGAGGTGCTGACCTGTTGCACCCTCTACAACTATGGTGATTATTATTATCTGACCCTGCTGGTCAAATATGAACGTTTGAACATCTTGGCCATGTTCTGTTATAATCTCCACCCGGCACAGCCAGAAGAGGACTGGCCACCCCTCAGAGTTTGGTTCCTCTCTAGGTTTCTTCCTAGGTTCCAGCCTTTCTAGGGAGTTTTTCCTAGCCATCGTGCTTCCACATCTGCATTGCTTGCTGTTTGGGGTTTTAGGCTGGGTTTCTGTATAGTGCTTTGTGACATTGGCTGATGTAAACAGGGCTTTATAAATAGATTTAACTGATTAGCTAACGCTATTGTCTTACATTTCAGGTCACGCAAAACGGCAGCAGCTCCCCCAGTTAAAAGAATGGCATCCATTTCCAGCAGCATGGAGCCACCAAACGACAACATGGGCAAACCAACAATAACATGGGACAATTTTTCCATTTGTGCACAATAAATGGCAACATTCAGATCAACATTAATAAATAATGTGTTAGTCACTCTGAAGTGGCTGGCACTAACGCTCGGTTCTTGCATACATTTAATGTAAGCTTGCTAGCTAGCCCGTGGTTGTTGCCTGTTGTTGTTGCATAGCAACAGTCTAGCAACGACCGAGGATAGCAGCGAGGATCGCAGACTTGTTTACGTGTTGCTGTGCGTTTTGTTGCCAAACTTACTTTGCTACCTGACAATTTTACGGTTTTTACTTTTTAATTACCGTTTATATTTTTGGTTCCCTCAACTTTCTTTTCACTCCGGACGCTTTATCTGGACATGGTTCTACATGACCTCCAACAGCCGAAGCTAAGTAGTAACATTAACATGATGCCTTCTAATTGCAGTCGCTGTACTCATAATATACAGGAGAACGATCGCCTTATTAGACTTCAAATGAATTATCCAGCGATCATACACTGTTTACCAGGGGGCAGGGCTACCGACGTTAAGGCTAATCTGAAGATGGTGCTGGCTAAAGCTAAAACTGGCGAGTGTAGAGAGTATAGAGATATTGTTATCCACGTTGGCACCAACGATGTTAGGATGAAACAGTCAGAGATCACCAAGCGCAACATAGCTTCAGCGTGTAAATCAGCTCGAAAGATGTGTCGGCATTGAGTAATTGTCTCTGGCCCCCTCCCAGTTAGGGGGAGTGATGAGCTCTACAGCAGAGTCTCACAACTCAATCGCTGGTTGAAAACTGTTTTCTGCCCCTCCCAAAAGATAGAATTTGTAGATAATTGGCCCTCTTTCTGGGACTCACCCACAAACAGGACCAAGCCTGACCTGCTGAGGAGTGACGGACTCCATCCTAGCTGGAGGGGTGCTCTCATCTTATCTACCAACATAGACAGGGCTTTAACTCCTCTAGCTCCACAATGAAATAGGGTGCAGGCCAGGCAGCAGGCTGTTAGCCAGCCTGCCAGCATAGTGGAGTCTGCCACTAGCACAGTCAGTGTAGTCAGCTCAGCTATCCCCATTGAGACCGTGTCTGTGCCTCGACCTAGGTTGGGCAAAACTAAACATGGCGGTGTTCGCCTTAGCAATCTCCCTAGGATAAAGACCCCCTCCATTCCTGTCATTATTGAAAGAGATCATGATACCATCATGATCTCAAAATAGGGCTACTTAATGTTAGATCCCTTACTTCAAAGGCAATTATAGTCAATTAACTAATCACTGATCATAATGTTGATGTGATTGGCCTGACTGAAACATGGCTTAAGCCTGATGAATTTACTGTGTTAAATGAGGCCTCACCTCCTGGCTACACTAGTGACCATATCCCCCGTGCATCCCGCAAAGGCGGAGGTGTTGCTAACATTTACGATAGCAAATTTCAATTTACAAAAAAAAAATTACGTTTTCATCTTTTGAGCTTCTAGTCATGAAATCTATGCAGCCTACTCAATCACTTTTTATAGCTACTGTTTACAGGCCTCCTTGGCCATATACAGCGTTCCTCATTGAGTTCCCTGAATTCCTATCGGACCTTGTAGTCATAGCAGATAATATTCTAATCTTTGGTGACTTTAATATTCACATGGAAAAGTCCACAGAAAAGTCCACAGACCCACTCCAAAACTCAGTGGGTTTTGTCCAACATGTCTCTGGACCTACTCACTGTCACAGTCATACTCTGGACTTAGTTTTGTCCCATGGAATAAATGTTGTGGATCTTAATGTTTTTCCTCATAATCCTGGACTATCGGACCACCATTTTATTACGTTTGCAATTGCAACAAATAATCTGCTCAGACCCCAACCAAGGAACATCAAAAGTCGTGCTATAAATTCACAGACAACACAAAGATTCCTTGATGTCCTTCCAGACTCCCTCTGTCTACCCAAGGACGTCAGAGGACAAAGATCAGTTAACCACCTAACTGAGGAACTCAATTTAACCTTGCGCATTACCCTCGATGCAGTTGCACCCCTAAAAACTATAAACATTTCTCATAAGAAACTAGCTCCCTGGTATACAGAAAATACCCGAGCTCTGAAGCAAGCTTCCAGAAAATTGGAACGGAAATGGCGCTACACCAAACTGGAAGTCCTCCGACTAGCTTGGAAAGACAGTACCGTGCAGTATCGAAGAGCCATTACTGCTGCTCGATCATCCTATTTTTCCAACTTAATTGAGGAAAATAAGAACAATCCGAAATTCCATTTTGATACTGTCGCAAAGCTAACTAAAAAGCAGCATTCCCCAAGAGAGATTTTCACTTCAGCAGTAATAAATTCATGAACTTCTTTGAGGAAAGGATCATGATTATTAGAAAGCAAATTACGGAGTCCTCTTTAAATCTGCGTATTCCTTCAAAGCTCAGTTGTCCTCAGTCTGCACAACTCTGCCAGGACCTAGGATCAAAAGATACACTTAAGTGTTTTAGTACTATATCTCTTGACACAATGATGAAAATAATCATGGCCTCTAAACCTTCAAGCTGCATACTGGACCCTATTCCAACTAAACTACTGAAAGAGCTGCTTCCTGTGCTTGGCCCTCCTATGTTGAACATAACAAACGGCTCTCTATCCACCGGATGTGTACCAAACTCACTAAAAGTGGCAGTAATAAAGCCTCTCTTGAAAAAGCCAAACTTTGACCCAGAAAATATAAAAAACTATAGGCCTATATCGAATCTTCCATTCCTCTCAACATTTTTAGAAAAGGCTGTTGCGCAGCAACTCACTGCCTTCCTGAAGACAAACAATGTATACGAAATGCTTCAGTCTGGTTTTAGACCCCATCATAGCACTGAGACTGCACTTGTGAAGGTGGTAAATTACCTTTTAATGGCATCAGCCCGAGGCTCTGCATCTGTCCTTGTGCTCCTAGACCTTAGTGCTGCTTTTGATACCATCGATCACCACATTCTTTTGGAAAGATTGGAAACCCAAATTGGTCTACACGGACAAGTTCTGGCCTGGTTTAGATCTTATTTGTCGGAAAGATATCAGCTTGTCTCTGTGAATGTTTTGTCCTCTGACAAATCAACTGTAAATTTCGGTGTTCCTCAAGGAACGTTTTAGGACCACTATTGTTTTCACTATATATTTTACCTCTTTACCTCTTCGAAAACATAATGTTAACTTTCACTGCTATGCGGATGACACACAGCTGTACATTTCAATGAAACATGGTGAAGCCCCAAAATTGCCCTCGCTGGAAGCCTGTGTTTCAGACATAAGGAAGTGGATGGCTGCAAACGTTCTACTTTTAAACTCGGACAAAACAGAGATGCTTGTTATAGGTCCCAAGAAACAAAGAGATCTTCTGTTGAATCTGACAATTAATCTTAATGGTTGTACAGTCGTCTCAAATAAAACTGTGAAGGACCTCGGCGTTACTCTGGACCCTGATCTCTCTTTTGACGAACATATCAAGACTGTTTCAAGGACAGATTTTTTCCATCTACGTAACATTGCAAAAATCAGAAACTTTCTGTCCAAAAATGATGCAGAAAAATGTATCCATCATTTTGTTATTTCTAGGTTAGACTACTGCAATGCTCTACTTTCCGGCTACTTGGATAAAGCACTAAATAAACTTCAGTTAGTGCTAAATACGGCTGCTAGAATCCTGACTAGAACCCAAAAATGTGATCATATTACTCCAGTGCTAGCCTCCCTACACTGGCTTCCTGTCAAGGCAAGGGCTGATTTCAAGGTTTTACTGCTAACCTACAAAGCATTACATAGGCTTGCTCCTACCTATCTCTCTGATTTGGTCCTGCCATACATACCTACATGTACGCTACGGTCACAAGACACAGGCCTCCTAATTGTCCCTAGAATTTCTAAGCAAACAGCTGGAGGCAGGGCTTTCTCCTATAGAGCTCCATTTTTATGGAATGGTCTGCCTACCCATGTGAGAGACGCAAACTCGGTCTCAGCCTTTAAGTCTATACTGAAGACTCGTCTCTTCAGTGGGTCATATGATTGAGTGTAATCTGGCACAGGAGTGTGAAGGTGAACAGAAAGGCTCTGGAGCAACGAACCGCCCTTGCTGTCTCTACCTGGTCGGTTCCCCTCTTTCCACTGGGATTCTCTGCCTCTAACCCTATTACAGGGGCTGAGTCACTGGGTTACTGGTGCTCTTTCATGCCGTCCCTAGGAGGGGTGCGTCACTTGAGTGGGTTGAGTCACTGATGTGATCTTCCTGTCTGGGTTGTGCCGTGGCAGAGATCTTTGTGGGCTATACTCGGCCTTGTCTCAGGATGGTAAGTTGGTGGTTGAAGATATCCCTCTAATGGTGTGGGGGCTGTGCTTTGGCAAAGTGGGTGGGGTTATATCCTTCCTGTTTGGCCCTGTCCGGGGGTATCGTCAGATGGGGCCACAGTGTCTCCTGACCCCTCCTGTCTCAGTCTCCAGTATTTATGCTGCAGTAGTTTATGTGTTGGGGGCTAGGGTCAGTTTGTTATATCTGGAGCACTTCTCCTGTCCTATCCGGTGTCCTGTGTGAATTTATGTATGCTCTCTCTAATTCTCTCTTTCTTTCTCTCTCTCGGAGGACCTGAGCCCTTGGACCATGCCTCAGGACTACCTGGCATGATGATTCCTTGCTGTCCCAAGTCCACCTGGCCGTGCTGCTACTCCAGTTTCAACTGTTCTGCCTGTGACTATTATTATTTGACCATGCTGGTCATTTATGAACATTTGAACATCTTGGCCATGTTCTGCTATAATCTCCACCTGGCACAGCCAGAAGAGGATTGGCCACCCCACATAGCCTGGTTCCTCTCTAGGTTTCTTCCAAGGTTTTGGCCTTTCTAAGGAGTTTTTCCTAGCCACCGTGCTTCTACACCTGCATTGCTTGCTGTTTGGGGTTTTAGGCTGGGTTTCTGTACAGCACTTTGAGATATCAGCTGATGTACGAAGTGCTATATAAATAAATTTGATTTGATTTGATTTTGAACGAGACTTTTGTCCGATGTAATGAGTGCGCTGAGAGTCGGGAAGCAAGTTCAGGGAGTGACGGTTTAATAAATAAACACGAAACACAAACAAAGCACTGACATGAAACAGAGTCAATAACACCAGAGGAAAGAACCAAGGGGAGTGACAGATATAGGAAGGTAATCAAGAAGGTGACGGAGTCCAGGTGAGTGTCATGAGGCGCAGGTGCGCGAGACGATGGTGACAGGTGTGTGGGATAATCAGCAGCCTAATGACCTAGAGGCCGGAAAGGGAGTATACGTGACATTAGGACTACTTTTTCTGGCGGAATCTTTTTATTATGAATTCATTTATTAAAGCAACATTTTCAATTTAGATGTGTAGTTCCTTGCCTTACTCTGACGACAACCGTTTTTTATAAAAGCAATAAGACACCTCGGGGGTTAGTGGTACATGGCCAATATAACACGGCTAAGGGCTGTATCCAGGCACTCCGCGTTGCGTCGTGCCTAAGCACAACCCTTAGCCGTGGTATATTGGCCATATACCACACCCCCTCGGGCCTTATTGCTTAAAAAGAGGAAAAAAACAATCACTTATAAACCCCCAAAGATCCTGTATTTACTGAAGTGTATCAGAGTTGCAGCCCAGTCCTCATAGGTTTGGAGGTAAAATATAGATAGAAGTTAGTGGTTAAGATTTTGCCATGTAATCTTCAGAAGCGGTCTGTCTGAAAGCAACTACAACACAGACGCTGTGGTATGTATGAGGATGTGAACCATGCTCTGAGAATCTGTTTCATTGTTTCATCCTTTTTTTTTTTTAAACCACAATTAATTTTGGATCGTATTGCAAATGTTTTGTCTGGCTTTTCTGTTATATTGCACAACTTCCAAACACCGCACCATTTGATCAACGTCAATCTCAATGCTGCGGTGAGAGACCTCGGCGTTCCCACTTACAACCACACCTACCCACCCACACCTGAAACTATTAAAACAAGCAGGAGTTGCCAAATGAAGGGAAGGACTGGCGTGTTGTCTTACCTCGTAGTGTGTGTTTGTTGGGCCACAGGAACCATGGCAGTAGCAGCAGGTAGAGCAGGTAGACCAGAGACAGGGCATTGTAGCGAAACAGGCAGGCTGGGGACACACAGAGGTCAGAGGTCAGAGGAGAGGCACGACACAGACAAACATTAGTCAATGACAAATACACCGCAATTTTTCTGAGTGGTTGAATGATCTGGGTACAAATCTGTGAATTGAGGTCACAATGATGTGTGGACTTTTCAATTAACCAGAGAGAGGAGAAAGGGTGAGGGCTGAGACTGGGGTTGAATTGCTTGAGAATGAACGCCTCTGCCTTTCATCACCAGGCCTCCCTGACACCCTCTTGGTTTGTAACCGCATGCCTCACACATCCACACACACCTCCCCTACTGGAAAACAGTGGAACATCTAATGAGTCTACATACAAGCAGGGCTCTCTCAGGTCCCTGTGAAAGCAGCAGCGCTGGACTGTGTTAACAGTAACACAGAGCTGGATGGCAAGCCAACAGTGGCCTGCTCTGCACTAAACATTCCTTTAATAATGATGATGATGATTATTATGCTGATAATATAGCAGACCCTGTGATTGTCCAAGCATAAAGCTGGTTACTCAGCCTGTGTTCAGTGAACTAGCTAGCTGCTGGTCATTTGAGAGTCTGCCAGGGGACACAAGGGCTTTCCAGACCGCCTGCTGGGGCCCTGGGAGGGCTGCCTTCACACCCCCGCTCCTCTTCTCTCTCCGCTCCCTGGCTGAGCTCTAAGACTGGAAGGGGGAGCTGGGAGCCCAGCGCTCTGATTCCCCTATGCTGTGTTCTGCTCCTTGGGCTCTGGATCGAGGCCTGTTAAGAGTCCTGCCACAACCATCCGTCTCACAGCGTTTCATCCTCACACAACCAACTCTCCTCTGGCCCTCTGGGTTTGCCCCTCAGTAACCTAAAGTAGCAGGCGTAAAAGAAACGGCTGAGCAGGGTCGGAAGAACCTATAAGCATCCGGTTCAGGCTTCACCTCTTCTCTGCTTTTCCTCTGAAAACCGGATGCTTCCGGTTTACACCGACTCCACTGAGGGTTGCCCCACAGAGACCCAGCAGGGAAACACAGCAGGGAAACGCAGCAATGCACCGCACAGTGTCCACAGCTGACGGCAGAGAGCCCACCCTACACATCACAACATATCCACCATAATAATGCCCGGCAGTCAGTCACCCAGTACAGTACTGTGTCCCAGCCCCGCAGGCGCTCCGCCCCGGCCTACAGTCTGCTACAGATCTATAATTAACACAACCAGAATGGGAGAACAAAGACAGGCTTTGTCCTATAAGTGAGAGTCAATGAGCTAGCTCGCGTGTGGCCCACAGCGCTGTTTGTTCTAAGGATTTCACTGGCCCACTCCAGGGAGTCTTTCTGCTATTTCTAGCTTAATTGTTAGCAAAACCTGAACAGCTCTCACTCTCTCCTTCTTTCATGTGGATCATATAGGGACAATATATATATATATTTTATATAACACGCGTGCAAAATGTCAAGTGTCATGTGCAGTGTAATGTCTTTAGCAAACTGATCTTGAGGATGGACCAGCTGGCTGACAACATTGGCTGAGGGGCGAGTCACTGTGACTTACTGTTTTGACTTAATGTACATATTCCCATGGTTACCTCACCCACGCATGATGTAATGTGACATGAGCTAATGCTGGGTTTCCCAAACTCGGTCCTGCCCCCCCCCTGTACAAGTTTCATTTCCTGCCATAGCACTACACAACTGAATCAAAGCTTGATGATTAATTGGCTATTTGAATCAGCTGTGTAGAGCTAGGGCAATAAACAAAAGAGGGAGGGGGGCAGCTGGGAGGGGGGGGGGGCAGCATTAGATGGGCTGATAAAAGTGACAATGTCTACTCTAGTTTACTGGGTCTCTAGTCCCCGCCCAGCCAAGGGTGAGGTCTACCTCAGAATGTGTGTGATTCGAGTTCATCTTTTCAACACTGACCACAGACTGCTGCAGGGAGGTTCTATGGTCAAAAACCAGCAGCCTTGTGTCTGCCTCTAATCAGCTGGTTCTGGATCAGAGAGTGAGGTCATCAGCTTCTCATCCCACAATCAACAGGCTTCGACAGAGAGCAGAGAGGGGGGGAATGCCCCTAGTCTGCTCTTATTATACTGTAAATATGTGCTGCTAATAGGCCGTGAGAGCTTTTTCCTTTCTATCAATCTCTCTCCCCGGGCATTGAATCCCAAGCACCCTCGCTCGCATGTGCACACATGCATTCGTACCCACACACGCACTCATACCCACGCACTAAACCAGCCTGTGACACAGTGCCGAAAAATGGGCCATAACTCAAAAAGTTCAACAGTGTGAGGAGTTCATCCTGCGTTTCCTTCTTACTTTCCATCGCACTTCATCCATCTCTCTGACTGGCTGGCCGTCTGTTTACCTCCTATGTAGCATAACCCCAGTGTTTCCATTCCCCTACCTGCCTGGCTGCCTGACTGCTTGAGCAGTTACACTACACTACTACTACTGCACCCGGCTAGGAAAGTAGAGGTCAGCAAATCAGGATTACTGTAATTCAGGGGCTTTAATACTGTATGAACAATGTCCACTGTTCAATTACTGAAGAATCTCCTTATTAACAATCAATGAGAGATGAGCGGCTCGGATGAGTAGCAGTATTAGACGTTCTCAAACAAACACACCAAACATCTGTCAATCAGGTGTGGCGTGAGTGGGACAGACAGAGTACTGAGATCAGAGATCCTGTGGTGCAGAAACAGAGAGAAAGGCCATGTGATCAAGGGGGCAATTAGCCATCCAGAGAGAGGAGTGGGTTCCTCCTCTCAAAAAGCAGCACTACCTCACTCGGTTGTTCCTATAGGGTCAAAGCCCTAACATCCCAGCCTAGACTCCCACCACCAACGACTCTAAATAGCAGAGCCCATAGACTCTCAAACTATGCATCGGATAGATTCAGGAAATTATGGTAATCGAGATTGGAAAAATCAACAGCATGCCGCAGAGCTGGGGTCATGACGCATCTCTGAGGAACACACTCGGGGTGTGTGAGTGTGTGTGTGTCCCAGCTTGGTCTGTGCCCTGTGCAGAGTCAAACACGGTGAAAAGCTGTTCTCTTATGCCCAGGGCCTTCTTATGCTCTATGGTAAAACACTTTTGGATTAAACTTACTGTAGCTGGCTCATTTAGAGGTACCATTTATACTCCGCAGACATCACACTGAATTAAGTCTCAAGCTCTAATTTGTCAATAATAAATCTGCCAATGTTTGTCCTTTAGAGTTGCCTAGCTATTTCTGGGAATAGTTTACAAATGGATACCTGTGTGTCTCTGTAGCACATCTCACCACCAACATATATTTCAATATGATTCCTCTTAATTAGTGAAAATAATAAGAATGGTTGTTTCTTGAGGGTCTTGATCACTGTCAATCCTTTACCAAACCAAACCATGGACCAAACTACTGACAACATGAGGCATTGTAAACTGCAAAGGCTAACAGGCTTTTTACATGTTACTCTCTCAAATATCTAACCATTACATAGTTGTTGACTCAACAGTAGTCTAATCCTTAATGTCAATAGACAGTCACACTTCATATATACAACACCTAGTCCAACTCCACCTAGTCCAACTCCACCTAGCCCAACTCCACCCAGTCCAACTCTACCCAGTCCAACTCCAACTCCACCCAGTCCAAATCCACCTAGTCCAACTCCACCTAGTCCAACTTCAACTCCACCCAGTCCAACTCCACCTAGTCCAACTCCACCCAGTCCAACTTCACCTAGTCCAACTCCACCCAGTCCAACTCCACCTAGTCCAACTCCACCTAGTCCAACTCCACCCAGTCCAACTCCACCTCGTCCAACTCCACCTAGTCCAACTCCACCCAGTCCAACTCCACCTAGTCCAACTCCACCTAGTCCAACTCCACCCAGTCCAACTCCACCCAGTCCAACTTCACCTAGTCCAACTCCACCCAGTCCATCTTCACCTAGTCCAACTCCACCCAGTCCAACTCCACCCAGTCCAACTCTGGGTCAGTCAGTCCAACTCTCTCCTGTATTGAAATGTTCTTGCCAATCTTTCCAGGGCTTTGGCAGTTTTTCCCTGAACTTGAGGTTGTTTACTGTACGGCAAATAGAAAGGTCTCAACAGAGTAATCCTGCTAAGCTGACTGAACATGAACCTGCAATGGAAGAACACTGAAGAGGGAGCTGACCTTTTACACTCAAAATGGTTGTCATTTTCCGGTGCACACTCAAAATGTCATCATCTCCATGAGGCAAAGACTATTGGGAGAGTCCAAGCTGCTGATCTGATCGCCGTTCTGCTACATTAAGATTATGTTTAGAAAAACAAATTTGTATCGTTTCTAAAATTGGCTAGATAGTAGATAGTGGTGATTGAATTTTTTGAACTGTATGGGCCTGTCTGTAAAGCAGATTGTCACGTGGGATGACACTGGAGAGACGAAGCAGGTACGGGGAGTAACACATTTAATAAAGAACGGACATGGAACGAGACAGTAACAGCGTCAGCAAACTAATAATACAGACAAAAAACAATTAATGCAGCAGCGGGGAACAGAACAAGGGAACTGACAAATATGGGGGAGGAAATAAACAGATGATGAGTGAGTCTAGGTGAGTCCAATATCGCTGATGCGCGTGATGAGGGAAGGCAGGTGTGCGTAATAGATGATAGGAGTGAGTGATGCAGGGCAGCCTGGCACACTCGAGCGCCGGGGAGCGGGAGCAGACGTGACACAGATCAGCAGTGAATCATCTCAGATCACAGTTTTCAGTGTTCAGTTTCACTGCCAGAGCCAAATCTGATTAAAATACATTTCCAATGTGCGTAATTGCCACCGGTCATGAGCAACACACTCACAGTGGATCTGTCTAATATCAGAGCAAATGGATCGCAATACTCTCCACCCTCCATGTATTTACAGTGTTTTCAGTGTAGTGTAGTGGTGCTTCTGAGAACACGTGGCAAGACAGTGACTGTGACAAGCAGAGTCCCAGAGAAACCAACCCAGTCAGTTAAAGGCTCCTCTCGCTCAGACAAAGCAGTGCTTTGACAAATACTAAGAGGCAGTGGCGCCAATATGATCTCTGCAGTCCGCTGCAGCTTTCCTTCCCCGGTAGCGTGGCCAAATGCCTGTTTATCAGATGGGCAGACGCCCAGTTTTCAGGGACCTCACCTTGGTCCTGACAGCAGCTCCTCAATCACATCTGAGCATCTCCCTGGAGCTAGCTGAATCATAGTGGAGGCACGGCAACATGACCGTGTCACCACATGTAACATGAGAGAAAGAAAATCAAATACCTAAGGCATGTCCTGCCAAAAGGCAGGCACACCACAGAACACTGTCAACAGAAAGTGCCATGTGACTGCAGCTCACATGTGCATACAGAATAGAGCTACCCCACCGCAGAAGCACTACACACTACACACACCCCAGATGGTTCATGGCAGTCACATCAAAGGCGATTGAAAATGACAAATAACCTTTAGCAGCAGAAAACGGAGGGAGGAAGTTGAGAGAGCGAGGGAAAACATAAGAAGTAAGGCCAACTGCGATCACTCGTTTGGGTCTGTGAGCAAGTGTGTCTGCCTGCCAGGCCCAGTGAAGCCAACAGCTACATGACTCCAGGGGCCCACAGCTGGCCCTCACAGTGACCTCAGTCTACAGGTATGTGAACACAGCTCAGTCCGGCACGGGTCACAGAGACAGGAAGAGAGATGGCTGGAGAGGGACAGAGGGGGAGGGTAGGAGAGAGAGGAAAAAAGAGACAGATGGAAAGGAAGAGCAAGGAGAAAATTAGGATATAAAGAGAGGGAGAGGTGGGGGAGTGAGAGAGAGATGATATGGGAGAGGAGTGGGTGAGTAAGCATCTTGGATGAGCCAAGTGGGTAAAGGGTAGTGAGAGGAGGGACAGATACTGGAACATGGAAACATCTTCGGAATGAACAGCAGGGTGCTGATGTCAAGCAAAACATCTGGGAAACTCTAAACTGGCAACTGCGTAACCGTCCTCGTCAACAGTGGCTATGAGTAATCCTGCACTATAATTGGCGCTAACTATGACGCTCAAAGAAGACAACACTAGATCAATGTTTACATATTAAAGTTTGTTAAAGCACACAATGATCCTGAGCGCAATCTTATGTTTCTTTCAAATTCATCACGATGGCCTGGTTAATACTGGGCGTAATTGTAGTCTTTAATTTTTTTGCTACATAACACAAGGTCAAATCTTTAATATGGAAGGTTGAATGACATGTAGATCCCTCACAGAAGTTGAGTGGATTATGTACGTCTCTCTCATACAGCGGTGTGGGTTCAATGGGTCTCTATGGATCTATGATTCCTCCTCTTTGGCTCTGGTTAGAATGAGTCACACAGAGGTCTTCCATTGCAACGGTCCCAGATCTGCCGTCTTCAACATGTCTTGTGTTTTCACTGCTATACAGCTGAAAGGACCCTCTTATTCAACTCACCAGTGGAAAGTACCCTAACTAGGCTCACTACAGTCTATCAGTCTATCACCTCGGCACTCACTCTGGTCTTATTATTCTGCAGGAGCCTGCGTAGCTGAAGAGAGAGGGGCTTAAGGGGAAATGTAGGGAGCCGTTTTCCATAGCCGCCCCCAGTGTTCCATGATGTCAGCTGAGCTCAGGGAGAGAAACAATGGTTCATGGAAGCCATTAAGTAATCAACTGCGTGTTTAAATAGGACCCAATCTCCATGTGGACAGTGGAGCGATCAACTAATGAGGACGGCTTTATGTGATAATTAAAATAAAATGGCCAGTCTGGATGTGACAGAGCTCTGACAGTTTTACATGCATGCTCTACTGCAACTCTCCGGTACAGTGGAGAAAAAGCCACGTCCACAGTTGTGGATCCACGGCTTAAAACCATATGATAGCAGCTCTAGATTGCCATATTGCGGGATAGCCTACCATTCTAATCCATTCATATCTACTAGGGCGAATGGGTTGTTCCTGGACTGAGGCCGGCCCAGGGAGCCTGATCCCAGCTCTTGTGTTCTGACGGAGAGAGGAGATGGTGGGGAGCCAGAGTCAGGGCAGCTCTCCCAGCCAGACACAGAGCTGGGTTATAGGGGTGAGTGGAGAAAGACAACCCCTCCCTGGAGCGCAGGCCGTGAATGGCTTCCAGGATGATGAATCCCATTGCCAGCTGCTAAAGCCTATAGATCTGGCAGGCCCTGCATGAGGCCTAAAGCCAGAGACAATCCCCCTTCCTCTGTCTTTCCCACACACACACTGCACATACTGTTTGCTCAAATACTGAGCTTCCCGCAAAAATCTGCTTGTGTGCCCGCGAGGAATTGGAAAATAAAAAGCGAGGAGAACTGAGAATCTGAAAGCAACCAGCCCTCCTGTCAGTGTCTGTTCCTGGAGAATTAGCGGCCACTGTGACCTCCATTCTCGCTAATTTTCATGTTTCCAAACAGAGGAATTCCTTTCGACAAACAAGAGTTAATTTACTTCACTCTCAAACTTTCCCGTTTCTGCATGCTATTACTGTTATCATTTTATTACTGTTATCATTTCAGAGAGAGAGAGAGAAAGTCAAGAATCATGCCCTTAAGGGTAGCAATTTAAAAAGGATACAAGCCATTCATGTGTGATCCGCAGGACAATAGTAGGGCCTAAACAGAGACAACTAGACAAAACTAAACAAGCCAGAGCAACGGAGGGGAACTTCGTTAACTAGAATCGCTCTCTGAAAGACACCTTGCCGCAGGAATAAAAGATTTGCAAGCGCCATTAAGTATGTGTGGTGTGTGAATAAGAAATGGGGAACTTGGATATGGAGATAATATGGAGACAATTCACTCATATAACCTACTGAAACATGAGAACAAATCTGAGTCAACTCCAAACAAACTAGCTGGCATGGCAAGAAGTGCATGCTGCCAAGTCAATCTCTATCCATCTGTCCATGCACATTGCAGCTCTATGAAACAATGCTCATTCTTCAATCCTCTAAACAATCACTTCCCCTTTGGTTTCCCTTCCCTCCGTGATGGGTGAAACTGTTCTACTTCTGTGCCAGCAGACTGGTCTCATAGATTAGACATAGTAAATGTAAATCCGAGACACTGAAATTAGTATAATATGTTACTTTTGGTATGGTTACATAAGACAGGTTACTTCAAACAAAAATGAAAGTAGGGCAGTTGGTCGGGGTGGATGAGTGAGCATAGAATGCAAACATCTAGCAGCCTAAAGGTTGTGTGTTTGAATCTCATCAAGGACAACTTTAGCTTCTTACTATTTTTTAGCTGCTTTGCAACTACAGTACTTAGCATGTTAGCTAATCCTTCCCCTAACCATTTCAGCTAACACTTCCCCAAACCTTAAACCTTTTAGCTAACCTTTCCCTAACCCCTTAACCTAACTCCTAACTTTAACCCTAACACTAGAGCTAGCTAACGTTAGCCACCTAGCTAACATTAGCAAAAACAAATTGCATTAGGAATTCCTAACATACCAGTTTTGCAAATTCATAACATATTGTACGAATTGCTATTCGTAACATATCGTATGAATTGTAATTCATAATATATCATGTGAATTGTAATTTGTAACATATCATACGAAACGGATGATGGAGATCCACAAATGAATACATACCATACGAAACGTAACATATCATACTAAACGGAGTGTCTCGGATTTATGTACAGAATAATACGAAATGCTCTTGGGTGCCAGGGGAGGAAACCACTTGGGTGCCAGGGGAGGAAACAGCTCTGTGAGAGAAGTTTTGCCCTTAAAATAGAAAATAAGCATCTAATACGTGCCCCTTTCAAACACTATGAATATTTCCATTAGTATGAATGCAGTATCTTGTGACAAACAGCCAGGTCTGCCCTTTGGAGGTCTGAATGGCCATGCTGTGCTCAAGGGGGTTATTACTATTTCTGCATACATAATAACCCATCTATCACCCTGTTCTAAAGGATAAAAATGAACACCACTCTCCACCTATTGGTGGGAGACTTCTCCACCCGACGGACACAGAGAGCAAAGGCGTGTGCCATGTGGCCCGAGAAGATAACGGCGCTAGCCAAGCAACCTAAACAGACTGTCACTCTTACCCTTCACTCCCTCCCTCTTTCTCTCTTTGACCAGTAAAAGGCAGCGGAGGCTCTGAGAACATGTGTGGGGAGGATATTGCACCACCACCTCAATTCAGATCCAGAACCAAAGCGGCGCAGTCAGACGACGGCACGAGGAAGCAATTTCCCATAAAACGGCCCATAACAGAAGTAGCATTCAGCGTGAAGAACAGAATGTGGACCCTGTCGTAAAAGTCAGAAAGCCTTTTGATATGCCCAGTTCTCACCTCAGCCTGCAGCCTGCTCTTCAACACTTCACAGCCCTCTCCCTGACTCTGTACTCTGCCCTCTCATCATCATCATCATCATCTGATGCTTGCCTGCCTCCCCTAACAAGCAGGGAGATCAGGGTCATTTTGTAATCCAGTTACTGGAGGAATGGAAAGTAAAAAGCACAAGACTTGTCAGGGCAAGTGTGTGAGGAATGTTTACAGAGAGGAATAATCTACGTTGAATGGTGAGAGTTTTAGCTTGTAGCTCCCACTTGGCTGTCATTTCTGCTTCGGGAGTTTGCTAGGCCATATGGCCTAGTTACAGTTGCAAGAAGCAATGATATAGTTTGAAGTGCAATTATTTTGAAATTCAGAAGAACTACACTTCCCTACAGTGTTTCCTTACAGACTAGCCTCAGTCAGGTTCAAAACCATGAATGCAGAATAAGCATGATTGGACAGAACACAATTAATACTATTGGTATAACCCATACCGTTTGGAACAGACATACAACACCACACAAACATAGGAGCACCTACACTACATATTATCCAAACTAGTGCCCTTAACCTCAGAGCTTTCACCTTTGAAACCCAACGTAAGTCAAGGTATTCATTTCAAAAGAAATATATAGATTTTTGCGATTTACATTTTCAGAGAGAGAGACAAATCCTTTCCATTGCAACAGACCTCGTAATACTTGGCTTGACAGCTCAAAAATAGCTTAACATTGAATTAGATTTAGAGCTGGTGAAATGCTCATCATTCATTCCCATGAAGATTAGATGAGGAGTGGAAGATCTTAGCGAGACCTTAAAACCCCATAAGTGCATCACTCACTTACATGTCAATGGAAACCAGAGAGTGGGCTGAGTTACAGTGAGAAGACCCTTCAAATGCGTCATCTATCCATGGGTCTAGGGCCCCTCGGCAATATAGCAGTTACTGTTATTATTAGTGCCAGAGATAAGAGACAGCTGTCATATGGCTCAGACTCAGCAGCAAGCTGTAACACAATGTCCAATATTCATAACTATGTAGACCGGCAGTGTTACAAATGTCCCTCATATCACAAAATCGCAACTTAATTAAAACAGTTTCAATGAAACAAATCAGGTTTGTATGAGCTATATCCTAAATAGAAGCTAAAAAAGAGATGCCTGCCTTCCAAGCAGATACATTAACCAGCTGTAATATCATCTTGCTTAAAAACGTATTATAAAAGGTGTTGTATCATTTCAGCCAGTAGTCTTGAAAGTAGCGCTCACAAGCCAAAAATAGGTCCCTGAAAATGGTGCACAATTGTGTACAGTCATCCATTTCGCACGATATGTTACGCTCTGCAAAAAAATAATGATATGCCATGAGAATAGTATAATAATAGTGAAGACATCACAACTATGAAATAATCATGTAGTAACCAAAAAAGTGTTAAACAAATCAAAATATGTTTTAGACTTTTTGCCTTTAGGAAGTAGGCACCCTTTGCCTTGATGACAGCCTTGCACACTCTTGGCACTCTCAACCAGCTTCACCTGGAATGATTTTCCAACAGTCTTGAAGGAGTTCCTACATATGCTGAGCACTTGTTGGCTGCCTTTTCTTCACTCTGCAGTTCGACTCCTCCCAAACCATCTCAATTTGGTTGAGGTCGGAGGATTGCGGAGGCCAGGTCATCTGATGCAGCACTCCATCACTCTGCTTCTTGGTCAAACAGCCCTTACACAGCCTGGAGGTGTGTTGGGTCATTGTCCTGTTGAAAAACAAATGATAGTCCCACTAAGCCCAAACCAGATGGGATGGTGTATCGCTGCAGAATGCTGTGGTAACCATGCTGGTTACGTGTGCCTTGGATTCTAAATAAATCACAGACAGTGTCACCAGCAAAACACCCCACACCTCCTCCTCCATGCTTTACGGTGGTAACCACACATGCAGAGATCATCCGTTCACCTACTCTGCGTCTCGCAAAGATATGGCGGTTGGAACCATCAGACCAAAGGACAGATTTCCACCGTTCTAATATTCATTGCTCGTGTTTCTTGGCACAAGCAAGTCTCTTCTTCTTATTGGTGTCCTTTAGTAGTGGTTTCTTTGCAGCAATTCGACCATGAAGGCCTGATTCACGCAGTCTCCTCTGAACAGTTGATGTTGAGATGTGTCTGTTACTTGAACTCTGTGAAGCATTTAGTTGGCCTGCAATTTCTGGGGTGCAGTTAACTCTAATGAATGTATCCTCTGCAGCAGAGGTAACTCTGGGTCTTCCTTTCATGTCCTCATAGCGCTTGATGGTTTTTGCAACTGCACTTGAAGAAACTTTCAAAGTTCTTGAAATTTTCCGGATTAACTGACATTCATGTCTTAAAGTAATGGTGGACTGTTGTTTCTCTTTGCTTATTTGAGCTGTTCTTGCCATAATATGGACTTGGTATTTTACCAAATAGGGCTATCGTCTGTATACCACCCCTACCTTGTCAACTGATTGGTTCAAACTTTTTAAGGAAAGAAATTCCACAAAGTTCATTTTAACAAGGCACACCTGTTAATTGAAATGCATTCCAGGTGACTACATCATGAAGCTGGTTGAGAGAATGGAAAGAGTGTGCAAAGCTGTCATCAAGGCAAAGGGTGGTTACTTTGAAGAATCTAAAATCTAAAATATATTTTTATTTGTTTAACACTTTTTGGGTTACTACATGATTCCATGTGTTATTTCATAATTTTGATGTCTTCACGTTTATTCTACAATGTAGAAAATAGTCCAAATAAAGAAAAACCCTTGAATGAGTAGGTGTGTCCAAACTTTTGACTGGTACTGTATACAGTGGGGCAAAAAAGTATTTAGTCAGCCACCAATTGTTAAAGCTCTCCCACTTAAAAAGATGAGAGAGGCCTGTAATTTTCATCATAGGTACACTTCAACTATGACAGACAAAATGAGGAGAAAAAATCCAGAAAATCACATTGTAGGATTTTTAATGAATTTATTTGCAAATTATGGTGGAAAATAAGTATTTGGTCACCTACAAACAAGCAAGATTTCTGGCTCTCACAGACCTGTAACTTCTTCTTTAAGAGGCTCCTCTGTCCTCCACTCGTTACCTGTATTAATGTCACCTGTTTGAACTTGTTATCAGTATAAAAGACACCTGTCCACAACCTCAAACAGTCACACTCCAAACTCTATGGCCAAGACCAAAGAGCTGTCAAAGGACACCAGAAACAAAATTGTAGACCTGGGGACCAGGACGGGAACAGGACGACTGATCCGTGTAAAGGAAAGAATGAATGGGGCCATGTATCGTGAGATTTTGAGTGAAAACCTCCTTCCATCAGCAAGGGCATTGAAGATGAAACGTGGCTGGGTCTTTCAGCATGACAATGATCCCAAACACACCGCCCGGGCAACGAAGGAGTGACTTTGTAAGAAGCATTTCAAGGTCCTGGAGTGGCCTAGCCAGTCTCCAGATCTCAACCACATAGAAAATCTTTGGAGGGAGTTGAAAGTCCGTGTTGCCCAGCAACAGCCCCAAAACATCACTGCTCTAGAGGAGAGGAATGGGGCAAAATACCAGCAACAGTGTGTGAAAACCTTGTGAAGACTTGCAGAAAACGTTTGACCTCTGTCATTGCCAACAAAGGGTATATAACAAAGCATTGAAAAAAACTTTTGTTATTGACCAAATACTTATTTTCCACCATAATTTGCAAATAAATTCTTTTAAAATCCTACAATGTAATTTTCTGGATTTTTTTTTCTCATTTTATCTGTCATAGTTGAAGTGTACCTATGATGAAAATTACAGGCCTCTCTCATCTTTTTAAGTGGGAGAACTTGCACAATTGGTGGCTGACTAAATACTTTTTTGCGCCACTGTATGTTCTTCATGCAATTCACATGATATGTTACGAATTCCAATTCGTACAATATGTTACGAATTTGTAAGTGCTGAAGATCCCATTTCAATCTCTAATGAATCTCTTCATAAAATAACTCAGTGAGGTGAGGAAGCTCAACTTCCTCTCCCTTACTCACTCATGCTGTGCCATATCCTTTTGCTTGGAAGGACTGGACCACTGGGCCTATGGGCAGTTGGCCTGGCTGCAGGCCCAGCTCTGCCCAATGCCCTAGATATCCGAGAGGGTTTTCTCTGGCCGTGGTCAGCCAACCTCAGCCCCAGGCAGTTAGCTAGTTCAGCACATCTAAATGTGTGCCCGCAACAGGTGTTGGGCATTGGAGCTCCATGCTC
Organism: Oncorhynchus mykiss; assembly: GCF_057628025.1. Classification (NCBI taxonomy): domain Eukaryota; kingdom Metazoa; phylum Chordata; class Actinopteri; order Salmoniformes; family Salmonidae; genus Oncorhynchus; species Oncorhynchus mykiss. The sequence continues at coordinate 13,661,862 of NC_143047.1, forward strand.
CTCATTAAAAACCGCATTAGCACTCCTGTCTGTGTCTGTGGTGACTGGCCAGCATGAGGCCAGTGTGGTGGCGGTCTGTTATCTGGTTACAGGTCAGCCAGAGGCAGTCAAATTCTCATTTAATGAGTAACCTCCATCTGTATCATGTTTTACTGCAGCCTGAAAGACAAAGCTCTGAAGCCGGGCCAGTCCCACACCTGTCCTTGGCTCACTGTTAATTCACCAATAATGACTTTGGATGGCGCTGACTGGTATCAGATTCCGGATCTAACATACAAACTGAGTGGTTCTGGGGCCTAACAGAGAAGCTAGTCTTCCCTGACTGAGTCCAAGTACTGTACTGTAGATAGATGCGTGAGTAATAGCATTTAATTGAGCGTTCAAGCAGTATGTTTATCATTATAGAACTATGTCTTGTTGAAGTTCAACATTCAACTTCCTCCCACTCATCTCAATCCAATTACGCTGACAGAAGCAGCACCTACATGGAGAATTATGTCTGAGTTCATTCAAAGGACACTCATGACAGCACCTTCACAGCTGTGTGTGTGTATGTGTGTGTGAAAGAGAATAGTGAGGTAAACCGCTGCCCTAATGAAGATAAGCAGAAACAAATTATCCGGGGCCTCCCGGGTGGCGCAGTGGTCTAAGGCACTGCATGTGCCACCAGAGATTCTGGGTTCGAGTCCAGGCTCTGTCGCAGCCGGCCGCCCATGGAGCTGCAAACAACTGACCCAGTGTCGTCCGGGTTAGGGAGGGTTTGGCCGGCAGGGATATCCTTGTCTCATCGCGCACTAGCGGACAACACCAGTGGCGGGCCTGGGCCGCTAGTGCGCGATGAGACAAGGATAAGTTGGATGTGCACTGTGTCAATGTGTTTCGGAGGATGCATGGCTCTCCCAAGTCCGTGCGGGAGTTGCAGCGATGAGACAATACTGTAACTACTACCAATTGGATACCACGAAATTATGGAGAAAAAAAATATGATTATCCAATAGAAATTCCCGATCACACTTGTAGGCGAAGTTATTGCTACGTTAGCTTGCATTGCTCATGCGCAGAAACACTTCCATTGTGTCGCGCTGAACTGCGCACGTGAAGGCTGTCAAACCAAACCGCTTAAGTCAATATAAAATTGTACTTGACAAAATTAAACATTTTCTCAAATTCTAAAGGCAAAACCTAGATTCGAGCTTTCACGTGCTTAGATTCGAGCCGATGTCTGTCATTAGACAGACATCGGCTCGAATCTAGGTTTTGCCTTTAGAATTTGAGAAAATTAACAACTCTCCCATTGACTTACCAAACCCCAAGTCTGGTCTGTCTAGTCTGCTTGGCAACACGTTCCTGGAATTATCGCGATGTTGCGCCTCTGGGTTTGAAATCTCTGCTAATACAGTGTTTCCCGAATACCTACACTGGCCAGAATGTGTCTCACTTATAAAATACTTGATCAATTGCTCATACTGAACAAAAGTCAGTGGCAAACAATACTGATGATGTATCTCCGGCATTGTTTGAATACATTTTGGTAATTGATTAAGGCAATAGCACAGATCAACATACACTTGCTTGGGGCCAATTTGAACTTTGGTCTTTCAATGCTACTGATCACATCATACAGATGTTAACGACCCACAGATAAACAAATTAATGATCAAGGTCATTAAAATTTCAGACGTTTTTCATCATTCATTTGGTTTTATAGTCGTGAGAAGTGTTGCAAGAAGACGACGGGAAAGTGGATCTTCAGATATAATGTCCCCTTCATGATTCAGTAACTCTACTGAGGCAGTTCATCCGTATGGGACGGACATTTTCAGTATTTTCTCCATGGAATTTGAGGGTAGATTTAACCTAAATACATATGTAGCTAGAACTGACTTAGGTATTTCTGGCTGAGCAGCATTTCTTCCAGTCTATATTTAATTTTCACAAAGCACAGCAACCAAAGGCGTGTAACTTTCCAGAATGCTGCTGTGTCTAAGTGAGTTTTAAGTCAGAGTTAGGTTTACAAACATATCATAAGCATCTCAGCCCTAAATTAAAGGCAACACAAAAGCCATGGCCTTATTTTCTTCTCTAGACACTTGGATCCCAGTCAAACTTCGACACTGAGAGAAACACTGCCAAGCAGTTGAGAGCAATAACCAGGATGTGTGTGTGATATGTGATTATCAGTTTAACTGTCAGTTTGTGATGTTTGGGAAACCATGACATACACTATATGTACAAAAGTATGTGGACACCCCTTCAAATTAGTGGATTCGGATAACACTTTGCAGCTGAACCGTTGTTGCTCCTAGACCTTTTCATGTCACAATAACAACACTTACAGTTGACCCGGGGCAGCTCTAGCAGGGCAGTTATTTGACGAACTGACTGCTTGGAAAGGTAGCATCCTATGGACGGTGCCACATTGAAAGTCACCGAGCTCTTCAGTAAGGCTATTCTACTGCCAATGTTTGTCTATGGAGATTGCATAGCTGTGTGCTCAATTTTACATGTCACATACTTTTGTATATATAGTGTACATATGTGCACCGAGAAGACAGTCAGTCAATAGACTCCACCACAGTTCTGGCACAGCCTGATAACCCTTAAACCTGCCAAGTTTATCAGTGTTCTACGTCAACTTCTCATTAGTAGGGCAGCTATGAGATCATTGTGGTTCCTCAGGTCATTGTGCCCACCACACAGGTTTTGTGTGTTAAACCTGCAGCGTAAGCAATGAGCACTCTAACAAACAGGATGTGACACACTGAATATCAATGTGAACATCCAGAGGAAGGGAACACATGGAGGCCCGCCATTCACACCCATGGCCATCATCCAAAAACTGATACACACCCGTTTCTGGTTGAAAATGCTTCCATTTTCACTCACTATGAGTTTTTAAAAATAAAAAAACGTCAACATTGTGTGAGGTTGAATGGTAAAAATATTTTTATTTTCCTCTCTTCAAATACTAGAGTATCTTAAATCATACAGGGGTTTTCCTCAGTCTTTTGCTGTGAGTACTGCACTAGACATACAGTATACCAGATCTGGTCTCAGAAATGGCTATCTCTGGAGATCCCTTCTATCTCCACTGAGTTAGGTAAATCTGCTTTTCGTTTTTTGGCACCTGCCTTGTGGAATGATTTCCAAGGCTCTCTAAACTTGGATGAGTTGGTGCCTCTATGGCAATTCAAAAGGCTGATTGAGGACCTTTTAACTGAAGATTGTGTTTGTTTTTGATGATTGTGTTTGGCTTTTAGTGTATTGGTGTGAATTTTAATGTATATAGTGTATATTGACGTGTTTGGTGGGTATACAGGGCTCATCTGAGAAAGAGACCTTGGTTAAATAAAAATACAAAAAACACAGCTAATACACATTCAAAGTGTGGCCCATCTGCCATTATCATCACTGCCCCAAAGACAGGCACCATGCACAGTGCACGGAACACTTACCGAATTGTCTCCTCAGTAGCAAGGCAGTTAACCCCCAACAACAACTGCTCCCCGTGGACGTTGATTAAGGCAGCCCCTCGCACCTCTCTGATTTAGAGGGGTTGTGTTAAATGTGGAAGACACATTTCAGTTGAATGCATTCAGTTGTGCAACTGACTATGTATCCCCTTTCCCTAACATCCATTTTCTTCTTCATGGTTAACACACATGGGATAGAAAGGGCATTTACACTCAGGACTGTGTGTGTGGGACACATTTCTGCACTTGGGAGTAATAAGCACACTGAACCGTGGCATCTATGGCAGGTTGTGCGTTCTCTAAAGGCGTTATTTGATGTCTGTATTGCACTTGGCCAAAAAGTCTTACTTCCTCCTTTTAGCAGCAGTGAGACTATTGCACATTACTCAACTTTCACGTGAATATCGTCCTTCCTTCACTTTATGAATCATCAAACTCAAAGTTGTGTAAATGCAAGAAGACACATAGGACTTTGTATTTAGTTGTACTGGTGACATTAACTTTCTGAGAAGTTGACTTGCCAGTCTAAAGGTGGAAGTACGATATTCATCTCAGGATGTTGCCATGGCACTCATCTTTACCGTGGTAATACCATGGTAAACAATCTGAACGTCTGGGTGAGGTCGAGACACACTGAGGGCCGTAACTACAGCTAGTGGAAATGACAACACTCAGTTTATTCACAAAATAAACTTCACTGAGTAACGGAAAACCATTTCATGCTTTGATTCAACTTTCAAACTACCATACATGAACATGTTACTGACTTCATGTATACTGAACACAAATATAAACGCAACATGTAAAGTGTTGGTCCCATGTTTAATGAGCTGAAATTAAAGATTCCAGAAATTCTCCATATGTACAAAAAGTTGATTTCTCTCAAATGTTGTGCCCAAATTAGTTTACATCCCTGTTAGTGAGCATTTCACCTTTGCCAAGGTAATCAATCCACCTAACAGGTGTGGCATATCAAGAAGCTGATTAAACAGCATGATCATTACACAGGTGCACCTTGTGCTGGGGACAATAAAAGGCCACTATAAAATGTGCAGTTTGGTCCCACAAATTAATGCCATAGATGTCTCAAGTTTGCAATTGTGCAGTTGGCATGCTGACTGCAGGAATGTCCACCAGAGCTGTTGCCAGATAATTTAATGTTCATTTCTCTACCATAAGCCATCGCCAATGTTGTTTTAGAGAATTTGGCGGTAAGTCCAACCGGCCTCACAACCACAGCCCAGGACCTCTACATCCGGCTTCGTCACCTGTGGGATGTTAACGTTGTGAACAGAGTGCACCATGGTGGCAGTGGGGTTATGGTATGGGTAGGAATAAGCTACAGACAACAACACAATTGCGTTTTAATTGATGACGATTTCAATGCACAGACATACCGTGACGAGATCCTGAGGCCAATTTTTGTGCCATTCATCTGCCACCATCGCCTCATGTTTCAGCATGATAATGCACAATCAACAGCTTGATCAACTCTTCGCGAAGGAGATGTGTCATGCTGCATGAGGCAAATTATGGTCACACCAGATACTGACTGAGGTATCTGTGACCAACAGATGCATATCTGTATTCCCAGTCATGTGAAATCCATAGATTAGGGGGTAATGAAATTATTTCAAATGACTGATTTCCTTATATGAGCTGTTACTCAGTAAAATCTTTGAAATTGTTGCATGTTGCACTTATATTTTTATTAAGTGTATAACAAAGCCTTTCCATCGTTGGTGGAACATTGGGGCTGCTGTCTGGGCTCACCTGGCTCGACCTCCTTCCTGTTTTTGTGTGTACGGGGGGGGGGGGGGGCTGCGGTACCATTGACTGTGGGCCTGTGTCCAGGACATAGTAAAACAAACACTCGGCTTTGGGCTACGCAATCAATGTGTGGGTGTTAAAGGTAATTTAAGGGCAGTGGTTCTGCTTGCCGGCTCCTGTAAACAGGCGTGCCTCCTGTGGGTCGTTACTAATGCGGAGCTAGATGAGCCGGGGATAGAGCCCTGCCCTCCCCACAAGGCCTGTGTCACATTTCAGACTAGACTGTGAAAGCTGCTTCAACAGTCTCAACTAGGTCTGACTCACTCAGACTGAAACACACACACACACGTGTAGCAGTGTGTGGGTAAAATCACTGGGGATGCTAGAAAAAAAATCTGTTGAGATTGCGTCTATAACCAGATAGTTCATATGCCTTGCGTCAGTGATATATAGGCCTAAAGGCCCGAGACAATAGGAAACAAACAGTGGCAGAAGAAAAAACATGTTGACCCACCCTACTTGTAGTGAAACACCGATGACATCCTCCTCTCCTTCATGTTGACGAAACGGTATATCACTCTGTCATACTGTACACACTTCTAGTTTTGTTGTCCTAGGCTACCTGGCTAAAATGCTTGCTTTCATGGGCAAAGTTAGCTAGTTAACATTAGCCTTCTACATCTAGCTACATATTGAACTGCCATCCTCTCAGGCCAGGGGCACAATGTATAAATGAATGGTTGGATCAGAATTGCCGTGATAATCAAAGGCCAGTACGGAGGATTAAGTAAGTAAAACCAAGCATATACCTTTTATTCCCCAACTTGCTGTGAGACCACTGTGAATCTCTAAACACTAAAACACACCAGACACATCTGCGATTTAGTTTAGCCCAGTAAGCCCACCCCCATTCATTCTTGGGAATGGGCATAATTGTCTCTTATTAGGTATAAAAACAAATGGGATTAACCGAGGTAATGCAATGTACTCACACAATTTAGAGAGCAGGCCAACCATACTGTTTATAGCTTTGAACATGAGGTAATGAGCAGCAAGCCAGGACTTAAGGGTGAACTATTTTCCTCACCCACTTTGCCAGTCATGTCCCTCTCACATTCTCTTCTTATGGAAGCAGAGTCTCAGCCCAGAGTAGGCCCTAGAATAGGCCTCTTGCAGGTTTACATCTCACTGACACTAACTCATCTTTTTGGCAGTGAGTGACCAAATAAAACATAGATCTATCCTTGGCACCGGACAAAAGGAGAACTAGCATAGATCGATGCTATCTTACGTTCTCAAACAGCTCAACAACAGAATAGCACTTCAAGGCTGTGATTTACACTTCAACCAGTTGAATCAAAATCAAAAGGTCGAGATTGAAAATAATGTTTTAAACCCCTCTCTATACATTAGCTGTCTCCTGGCTGTGTAATGTTAAGTGTTTGGAGCATCGTTCTAGCTAATGGGTGTATTTAAGCTGTGCTGGAGCGACAGGCTACAGGTGTTTTCACTATGTACCGCAGCTGGAGACTCAAACGCACGGTTTATCAGACCTATGCAGCAGACTCACTGCGCGCCCCATGAGCTTAACCTCACACACAACTGTCCTCACACAGCACAGGGCCCATGTTCCATTCTCCTCTTTTACACTGGTGCTACTCTCTGGTTATTATCTATGCATAGTCACTTTAACTCTACCTACATGTACATATTACCTCAATTACCTCGACTAACCCCCGCACATTGACTCTGTACCGGTACCCCCCTGTATATAGCCTCGCTACTGTTATTTACTGCTGCTCTTTAATTACTTGTTATTTTTATATTTTTTACTTAACACTTATTTTTCTGAAAACGGCATTGTTGGTTTTTGGGCTTGTACGTCAGCATTTCACTGTAAGGTCTTCCTACCCCTGTTGTATTCAGCGCATGTGACAAATACAATTTGATTTGATAGCTGCTTGATTGGAGAGTGGGTTGCATTGTCGTTAAATGAGCACTGATTGCCTAGTATTGTTTGTCAAAGACAGTGTTGCATCATTAGAGGAAAGGGCACTCACTGGTCATTTAAGTGGGGTTTTGTATGAGAAATTATTTATATTCACATTGCCAATGGAAATATATGTACAAATGAGACATGTACATTTATAAAAGGAGGTTACACCACAGTATTGGTAGGCGACGCCAGCACGGAACAGACGTGTTCCAAATTGAAAGAGTTCATATCACACAAGGGTGTGTTTGTTATCACACGTGTGTGTGTTTGTGTGAGTAGAAAATATCATTGATGCAGTAGGTCATTATTTGAACTATATTTGATTGCTTGCATCGAACAAGTCCAGGTTTTCTCCAAATTTCCAATTGAATATAGTGGAAGCTTCCTGACATCCAGGACCTATATATATATATATAGTCTCTAATAAGTTTTTGGGCCTTCCTATATATATATATATATATATATATATATATATATATATATATATATATATATATATATAATAAACAGTGAGTAACAGGGGGGGGGGGGGGGGGGTCATTTTAAAAACAGTCTATGACTTGGGTGACTGGAGTCTCTAATAATTCTATATGGTGTCAGAGGAAGGCCCAAAAACTTATTAGAGACTCCAGTCACCCAAGTCATAGACTGTTTTTACAATGACCCCCCCCCCCACCCTTTGTTGTTACACTGCTGTTACTGACTGTTTATTATCTATGCAAAGTCACTTTATAAATACCTCAACTAACCTTTACCCCCGCAAATTGTCTCGGTACTGGTACCCCGTGTATATGTCCTCGTTAATGTAATTTTCTTGTGTTACTTTTTGATTTTATTTATTTTTTCACTTTATTTTATTTTGTAAATATTTGCCAAACTCTATTTCTTGAACTGCCTTGTTGGTTAAGGGCTTGTCAGTAAGCATTTTACGGTAAGGTCTGCAACTGTTGTATTCAGCGCATGTGACAAATAACATTTGATTTAATTTGATTTATTGTGTTTGTCCGCTCTTCACATATTCCACCCTGTTCTAAAATCTTTATTCCACTAAGATACAGGTTCATTATCTTCTCATTGTCTCACTTTCAAACGGTAGTAGTAAACACACAAGCCAACCATGTGGTCTTGATTAATCAGGTCCTATGTGGCCTCATGTGGAACAATGCACTGGTCAGGATGACCCACTGTCTGGAGCATTTTTATTGCCCTCAGTGATGTGCACCTTCCAGCCTTGGATTGACCACAAAGATGGCAAGGTTACGGTCTGCATCCAGATGAGCACCAACAGATCTTGCTGACAAAAAAAACAGAGGACATGTATGATGACGCCTGCAACTTCTAAACCACATGTGAAGAGCAACATTATGCGGTCACAAAAGGGAAATCAGGCGTGTGGGTGAGACATAGACCTTAGATTGAAACAGTTGCAGCAAATGAGTGGAGATTCGAGCCAATGAGTGGAAATGAGTGGAGATTGGTTGGCCACGTGTAACGGGTAAGGAGGCTCGCGAGACACTTTCTGTTTCCTGTGAGCCCCGGAGAACCCATGTGACAAGAGATGCCACATCTTCTAGCAGTATCCTGTCAACAGTCTGAACCATATCTATAACCGCCACAGAGCTCTTAGTAAGACCAGTAGGAGAAAATCTGGATTTTAGTGCTTTAAATTTGGCTGGTGGAATGGAAAGTTTCAGGGACAAGAAGGCTGAGATAGAAAATAATCTTTAGAGATGACACAACTGAGGACGGTTTCCTGTTAAAAACACTTACATGATACTAATAGTCCTCAGTTCGTTTACCAAGTCATAGGCCTACTACACTTGAAGCTTCAAATACAAACCAACTTTTCATTTAAACTACCATTTACACTTGCGTTGTCCTGTGGCACATCATCCTACCATTATATAGGCCAAGAATGGAGTATGAACAATGGTGTGCACTCTTTGAATGGGCACTAAATCTAAAACCTAAAAGCATTCTTCGGCTGTCCCCCTAGGATAACCCTTTGAAGAACCCGTTTTGGTTCCAGGTAGAACCCTTTAGACTTCCATGTAGAAACCTTTCCACAGAGTTTTACATGGAACTCAAAAGGGTTCTACCTGGAAGCAAAATGGGTTATGCTATGGGGACAGCCAAAGAACCCTTTATATATAATATAATATATATATATGGTATACTTAACCCATAATAATCCTATTCATACAGAAGTGATTCCAATTTCAGATTATGTGATTTGTATCTGCTCTATCAATGTCATTCTGTCAGTGTTCTGTATGTTCATGTTTTTATTGTAGCCTACCCCTGCCTGAAATGACATCCCAAAAAGTAGACAACAACAAATAATATAGCATGACATGCAAATTGAATATGTAGCAAAATAACATAATATCAATAATTTAGTCCTATTGAGCAGTAACATTGAATTCTGTCTTAATTCAATTCACAATGGAAACACTGACAATTTACCTGCTAACAAGAACGTCGGCAAAAGGAAGCAGTAGAGCAGTCCACATACCACCTGAAGCTCCATGAATGCGCGTCCCAAATACACTGCTTAACTCCAGTCTACAGCCTCGCTGACATTCCTCGACGGAACGTTACATTCCACCCAATCAATTTTAATAAACCCAGTCCGCAATAATTGTTCATGGTTTTAAAACAATCTTTTAAACCGAGAAAATAAAGCGGTGCGGTCATTCCACTAGACAGACATATGACTTCCAAAAGTATTTTTCAACTTTTTCAAGTTTCCAGAGTGATGGACCAATGCGGACTATTGCGGTTCTTGTTCTGTAAATCCACAAGACATCTTCACCTCCTCACATTGCGGGGGTATAAAATGTATTCTCACGAAATTGTAAACAAAACTAACTACCAGCTCTCCCGTATTGAAACAACTCTCCTCTCTTGCCGCCCCTTGGACTGAACATTCCCTGTAAAGCAATATCTTCCAGGAAAAAGTGATTCACCAGTAGGCCTACTGCAACAGATGAACTGTTCTTTCAGTCGCTGTACATCCAATTCACTCTCACTGGGTTGGTACTTCCTCTGAATTTTTTCTCTCTCTTCATAACCTAACAATTTTAATGTGTGTTTTCGAAAGCAACCTGTCCACGTGGAAGACTATCCCACAAGCATACCCAATTAATGTATGGTAATTTCGAAAGAAACGAATTCATTTTCAACCTATTCAACTATTCTATATCATAGTTAACGCATGTTTGAAAATCTCTCACTGACAGCACCATCGCCTGCGATTTTCCTACTTGAGCACATCGTCGTTTTGCGTTGACACATGACACTTACAAACTTTAGCCTATGGTAGGAAATGATAGGTGAAATATTGCTATGTGACACTCCTACAGCAACATGCTAATAAATAACCCTACCTTAACCGCGTAGTAAAACCAGTAGCCTATGAATTTTGAGATTATACACCCGAAAACTCGTACTCGGTAATCTTTTGAAGAAGTTTCACACTGCTGTAACCTGCTTGAAATTGACTCTACATTCTTCTAAATAAATATTGTCTGGTAAATCATTAGCGTCATCTAGCGGTACGCCAAGCCCAACTCATCACTCTCTCAATTCAATTCAAGGGGCTTTATTGGCATGGGAAACATGTGTTAACATTGCCAAAGCAAGTGAGGTAGATAATATACAAAAGTGAAATAAACAATCAAAATTAACAGTAAGCGTTACACATACAGAAGTTTCAAAACAATAAAGACATTACAAATGTCATAGTACGCATATATACAGTGTTGCAACGATGTACAAACGGTTAAGGGGAAATAAATAAGCATAAATATGGGTTGTATTTACAATGGTGTTTGTTCTTCACTGGTTGCACTTTTCTTGTGGCAACAGGTCACAAATCTTGCTGCTGTGATGGCACACTGTGGAATTTCACCCAGTAGATATGGGAGTTTATCAAAATTGGGTTTGTTTTCGAATTCTTTGTGGATCTGTGTAGTCTGAGGGAAATATGTGTCTCTAATATGGTCATACATTGGACAGGAGGTTAGGAAGTGCATCTCAGTTTCCACCTCATTTTGTGGGCAGTGTGCACATAGCCTGTCTTCTTTTGAGAGCCATGTCTATCTATGGCGGCCTTTCTCAATGGCAAGGCTATGCTCACTGAGTCTGTACATAGTCAAAGCTTTCCTTAAGTTTGGGTCAGTCACAGTGGTCAGGTATTCTGCCACTGTGTACTCTCTGTTTAGGGCCAAATAGCATTCTAGTTTGCTCTGTTTTTTTTGTCAATTGTTTCCAATGTGTCAAGTAATTACCTTTTTGTTTTCTCATGATTTGATTGGGTCTAATTGTGTTGCTGTCCAGGGGCTCTATGGGGTGTGTTTACAAACAAAGAAAACCCTCTTCAAATCATTTCCATAAAAAAAGAGGAAGCAGTCAGATAATCACACTACTTAACTCATAGACATCCAAAATGCATGACCTACAATAATCTCAAAATTACATGGCCAGATAGGAAACCATCACCAACTCAAACTCAAAATATAGAAATAACATAGCATTGACCTACCGTACAATAAAAACTACATATTTTCACTGCATGCAAATACAAATTATTACATGAGGGAAACTAGTAAAAAGAAGGGGAAAAAAGCAACCACCGTTGCACATGAAAACAGAATCCTACTCACTACTTCACGTTGCCATCCGGGAGAACGGAGCAACTGGCACGCGCGGTAATGTAACAGATGCAATACAGCTTTTGTCAAATTGATGTAAAAAAAATAAAAAAATGTTTTGGAATTTTAGCTAATCCTAACTCTTTTCCTAACCTTTAACCTAAATCTCCAAACCTACTTTAATGCTCCTAACATACTGCGTAAATTATCCTAAACCTGCTACGGCTCAACTCTAACTCAATCAACGCTAATCATGAATATAATCCCATCAATCACACAACAGTTTCTTAACTACATACTGTACTGTCCTTTGAGACAGCCTTATCACAACTGATTCGTTCAAAAAAGGTGAGGTACTAGGCATTGATCAATCATTAAACAAATCTATTTGAAACGGGGCGGGAGGAGGCTTTGTGAAGGTCACGTGTCCATTTCGCGCGAAAGTGTGTTGATGTTCTGGTCATAGCGACTTTGATCAAGCCTGCATATATACCTCGATGGCTGAAGCTGTTGAGTTGGAATTTTATCGTTCGTCTTTCCTGACCAGAAGAGAATTGTGTGGTTCTAGATTTGACATCATTATGTCTCAGGCGCGGGTCACCGATTTTTACGTCCAGAGAAAGAAAGATGCTAGTGGGGCTGCGCATGGTGATTGCAATATAACCCAAGTTGTGGACACTGTAACAAGTCATCCCAGCACAATATCAACTCGGTCGAAAAGCAAGAATGCAGCATCTACAACAAATGTTATGATAAAGACTTCAAAATCCACATGTTCTGAAAACAGTGTACAAGAGGAGTTTTGGAGGGTTATTGACGAGGCGACTTCGGTCAATAAGGTGGAGAGCGTGTCTGCTGTGCTGGCGAGGACTAACTCGGAAAAACAAACAATTTTCTCCAGCCCTCGTACTCCCAAGAGGACCTCTACAGATGCTGAGTTCGATCTTGGATCAGCTGTATTTTCAGCCACTGCTGAACATAAAATCGCAAAGAAGCGTCTTCGGATCGAGGCAAGAAAACATGGCATCGCTGCAGGGACAAGTCCTGGGTCGGTTAAAGTTGTGAAGAAGGCGGTCAGGAAGAAATTGATTCTCTTCGAAGACGACGAAAAGGTAATGTTGGCTTAATAATGGCATATTTTCGTACGCCGCCATGGTGTCATTTTAATGTTTTTATTTTTGATAAACTGCGTAAATTAAGGTGTGTGTGTGTGTGTGTGGTAAACGCAGGCTTAGATCTCATAACTACGTGTCGTTCTAAGACAATCTTCGTCAAAATAACGTCACTTCTACGTAGGCTAATCAAAACAAGTACAACGGCGTAATAAAGGTCATGTTAACTGACTGATATTATAGTCATAAGCTAACACCATTTACAGCTTTAAGGGCTAAAAACTGGCGACCTATTTCTAGAAATAACAACCTAGCAAGTCTGGTCCAGAATGGTTAACTAGCTATTTATCATAAGCTAGACACAACAGACCTCACAACAATTCATTTTTATTTTCCTAGTTTGGCTACTAGTAGCTAAATAATTTGAAGACATTGAAGGGGGCTGAAAATGTACAAGTCACTACTTAATCTTTTATTTTTTAGGCAACCCAGCATCTGGCTAAAGATGTCCTGCAGGTACCCTATTCCCTACCTGTTGATAAAGAATCAAAGAATTTAGTCAATTGCAGTGCCAACAATTCTCCAACGGGCAAACCACATGTTCAGGGCAGCTCAAAACCAAAAGAGGGGCACAAGGTACAGTATTGTTGGTGGCGTAGGCTTTCACCTCTGCTCTTCGCTGTTAAGTCTACACACCTGGCCACAATTCAATTCTATGGGATAATGTTTAATTTTATCCCCTCAAGTTACTCCTTAGTCATAACATAATGGACAGCATCCTCACATGTTTCAATGGTATTGATTTTTTTTTTTTTTATGTTTTTTTCCCTACTACATCAGACTTTCTCCAAAGAGGATGTTGCAGCACTCAAGTTCCAACTTCAGAAGATCAAGGACCAGGCACGGAAAGCTGAGAACCTGCCCTCTACGGCCACAGGGTCTACTGCCCCAGACCTGAAGACAAAGCTAGCCTGTGTCAAAGAGCTTGCTGCTAAGGCACAACATCGGAAGGCGGAGAGGTTGGCAGAGGCCAGATCTACTGAGGAAAATAATCACCCAATAACCGAGGATGGGTGAGAATGAAACAATTATTTAAATTATAGACAACCTTAAATTCAGCCAGGGTGGGTGAAGCTCAAAATAGTGACATTTGATGCACATGTTTCAGCCACCTTTTTTACGGGTCTTTGTTGGGAAACAGTGTTATTTGAGAAGAGGCTGCTGTAGTGGCTTTGACTATAACTCATCTATTGTCCTGATCTGTAATATGCTCTTTTTCAGAGATAAGCTCCCAGCCTATCAGCGGTACCATACTCTTGCCCAGGATACTCCCCCTGGCCTCACCCTGCCCTTCAAGTACAAACTGCTTGCTGGAATGTTCCGTAGCATGGACACCATAGTGGGAATGCTTTTCAACCGCTCAGAGACTGTTACCTTTGCCAAAGTGAAGCAGGGTGTCCAGGACATGATGCACAAGTATGGAGCAAACTACACTTGTCTAATTGGATTAGTAGAATTCCATGGGAAAGAGCAGCAGAAATATTCATCACTTTTTATTTCACAGGCGTTTTGAAGAGACCCATGTGGGCCAGATTAAGACGGTCTATCCTACTGCCTACCATTTCCGCCAGGAGAGAAACATTCCTACCTTCAGTGCAACAGTGAAGAAGTCTAGCTACCAGCTCACAGTGGAGCCTGTCATTGAAGCTGGTGAGGGGATGGTCTCATGATGCTTTGTATTCTTTCAACACAGATGAGTGTATTTTAATTAACTGCTGATCTGAGTCTCTCTTGATGTCTGTTTTTGTTCAGATAAGAACAAGGCAGTGCTGGCTGCTTCCCGCCTGTTAGAGAGGCGACGTATCTTCCACCAAAACCTAATCAGCATTATGAAAGGGCATCACAAGGTAGGCACCATTTATAAGATAATATTTTGTAACTGTATACTTTGAGTTGACCTGACTTGGGAACCAATCTGTATATGTTGTCTTTAGGCGTTCCTTGCCAAGTTGAATCCTCCTATTAGAGTCCCAGATGACAAGCTTACCCGCTGGCACCCTCGCTTCAATGTGGATGAGGTGCCCAATGTCCTGCCCGGTGAGCTACCCCAGCCCCCACGGGGAGCTGAGAAGCTAACCACTGCCCAGGAGGTTCTGGACAAGGCCCGCTCCATGATGACCCCCAAGGTACTTACTGACCCGTCTGTCCTAAAATCTCCTTTACACATCCAACCCTTAAAACACACACAGTCAATGCTGTTGTTTTATCTATATAACTGTATGACGAAGACACTAGCCACTTTATATTGTGTACTTCCATTTTATTACACTGTTGCAAGCTCACTTTATATTGTGTACTTCCATTTTATTACACTGTTGCAGGAGCTTGCAAGTAAGCATTTCACTGCATATATTATACTTGCCGTAAACTCTGTACGTGCTGAATAAACCTTGATTGGATTGGGCTTTACTTTGATGGGCATTCATTTCAATGGCATTGTTTGGTATTCATTTTGCTCTTTCCAGGTGGAGAAAGCACTGGCCAACGTGGTTCTGAAGACCGCAGAGATGGTCTGTGTAAAAGAGCAAGAGCCTGTTCCACATACTCCCGTAGCTCCTGCTGAAACTCACAGTGCCCTCAAAGGGGTGTCTCAGTCCCTGCTGGAGAGGGTAGGTCACCTTCCTGTTTGACTTAGGACACATAAATGTGTGTATGTAGTACAGTATGCCCTATGCAGTGAGGACTGGGACTGACCCCTCTCTTTTGTTGTAGATCCGAGCAAAGCAGGCTCAGAAGCTCCAAGCTGCCTTGACCCGGAACCCTCAGCAGGAGGAGCGCCTTGTGATGATGTCACGGCTGGAGGAGCTGGCTCGGATCCTGCGTAACGTCTTTGTGGCAGAGAAGAAACCCGCACTGATCATGGAGGTGGCCTGTAACCGGATGGTCTCTAGTTACCGCTCTGCCATGAGCATGGGTGAGTCATCTGAAGAAATGCCTGATGAAATCCTATATTAACTTTTAAAAACATCTATTGGTTTTCAGTGCATTCGTTTTGACATTGGCCAACATTTTTTTTTAAGGTGATATGGAGCTGCACCTTCGCCTGCTGGCAGAACTGACTTCTGAATGGCTTACGATTCACACAATTAGAAATGACTTCTATCTAAAGTTGAACAAGACCTTGGACCTGAATGTGGTACTGGAGAAGCTGAAGCAGAAGACCAAAGAGGAAGAAAGCCTTTGAAGCTTAAAAGCTATGATTTTCAATGTGTAATTTGAATAGAGACATATTGTCCTTTGTATGTACGCATATATATATATATATATATATATTTGTGACTTCAAGTCTTTGATTATTGTACAATGCATGGCTGGTTTTAAGCAAGTAAAATAACTTGTACCAATTCAATAACAATGTGTAAGTTTTGTATAGATTAACATGGCAATGATTGTCAATTTTAACACGGACTCATTTTGTGGGTGGTTTTACAGTTGCAGGAAACTGTTTCTGGTTGATTTGGTAGTATGACACCGTTGTCTTACTTCTGTAACAAAACCTTTCTAGTTACCTTTGTCAAACTGCCTTTTTTGCTTGCACAGATTTCCAACAAGCAGGTTCTTATTCTGTAGTGCACATGTTTCTCCAATGTGAACAGTTCATTTTTATTCTGCAGAAGTTTGAAACAATTAGCCAGTCATGGTGAAACAAGTATACGGACAAAATGACTCAATTGCACCAGTACATAACAGAAGGCATCTTTAGACATGGATACTTATTGCATATAAATGATGTCTAGCACAACTAATGGTTATAGATGAAGACAGTAATGAAAATAACAGCACATTGATGGGTACACGCAGATGGTCTATATTGACAAAGCTGTGACTGCTCAAACATTAGAAATGCCAATAAGGAAGATACGCGTGCAACATTAAGTTTCTCAGAATGCCACATTTAGATCATGTAACCCTTATTCTACCAGTTAAATTGTCATGTACAGCACCGACTAAGAGGAGGTGAATGATTAGGTGATCATGGTGTGAGGGCCAGATTGGTAATTTAGCCAGGCCACCGGGGTTAACACTCAATTAACAATAAGTGCCATGTGCTCTTTAGTGACCAGAGTCAGGACACCTGTTTAACATCCCATACAAAAGACGGCACCCTACACATGGCAATGTCCCCAATCACTGCCCTGGGGCATTTTTTAAGACCAGAGGAAAAAGTGCCTCCTCCTGGCCCTCCAATACCACTTCCAGCAGCATCTGGGTCACCCATCCAGGGACAAACCTGCTTAGCTTCAGAGGCCAGCCAGCTAGCACCTCCTTTTGGCAATTTGTTATTTCTCTCATCTACACCTTGTTGAGGGACAGTATTTTAAACCAATGTAAGAATAAGTGGCTTTTCAATTGCACATTGTTATCAAAGAAGCGTCACGTAATCTAACAAGAGTTCCATACAAAAAAGGGTTAATCTCACATGAACCGGTTTTGGGAAGAGAGAATCCTCTCGCCTCTTTCTCTACGGTACTCTTCCTGCTTTCGCCAGTCCACCCATTATGCCATCATTGACTTGAATGGGGACGCCCGTTCTATTCATATGATGGCACGTGGAGGAGAGGAGAAAAGTGTGTTAAAATGTTTTTGTTGTTGCTGCTATTCGAACAGTTATTACAGTGACCGTGGTCATTTGGATGGCCAAATAGTCTTCCAAAATTCCAGAACCGTCACAGACGTACTATGTATGTATATGTATGTGTATAAATTGAATGGCATTTGTATAAATTGAATGGCATTTGCTTTATAGTTCATAGAAATGCTTTGGAAAGTTTACCTGTAACAAAAATTAACCCCAGAAAAAAGGTCTCCATCACAATTCATTACAGTTGGGTAGGAACTGTAAGACAGTAAACTGCATCAAAGTGGTGTGTTCTAAACCATACTGAATGGAACACTTGGAATTGTTTTGACCTCAATACTGCACCAGGGAGAAGAGGGTATTTGGCTTCAGCTTTTCAACCCCGTTAAGCTCTTTGAGCTCAATGATCACCATGCAGCCCATTACCTCTGCATTCTGTTTCTTCATGAGCTCACAGGCAGCACACAGGGTTCCTGACAAACAGTAGAGAAGTTAGGTAGAGTACTACTGAGTAATATGGAGGCATTGTCATCGACACTGGTCTCGAAACAAAGACGGGTAATGCCAATGAAACACAGTTCCCTTAGTTAAATCAATATACATTTTTAGCTGCCATACTGTCCACTTATTTGTACAAAATACATCCCATGAACAGTGAAATGCCTTACCTCCAGTGGCTAGTAGATCATCGATGAGCAGCACTTTCTCTCCTGGAGCCACTGCATCCTCCTGGACCTCAACCTCGGCCTGATGAAGGAGTATTAATTGAAAAGGAATTTTATAAACAAATAGCAGGTTCCAATACATATGTACTTTTCAGAGGCTTGGAGCTGAGATATGAACGGACAGAAGGGTGTAGGAGGTAATACAGAGGTCATCATCAGCCAATTTCACCTCTCCATACTCCAGTTTGTATGCCACAGACACTGTAGGCCCTGGAAGCTTCCCCTTCTTCCGGACCAGCACAAATCCCACTCCTAACCTCTGGGCTAGGAGGGGTCCGAAGAGAAATCCCCGAGCATCCAGACCTACAGGACATAGATCCCGCTGTTAGAACACAGTGGCCATCCATGGTGTTGAAGAAAATGTGGTTAAATGACAGCTGCAACCTTCGATGACCTCAGAATTGCCTAATTCCCAGACAGCAAGAGAACTGGGGAGCTGCATGGTGTCCTCTGTGACACATGCGCCAGCCCCATTGCTTCTCATGTTAATGTTCCTCAGGAGCTGCATATGACAGTGACTGCTTTTACACAGGCAGCCGAATTCTGATATTTATCCACCAATTAGTCCTTTGACCAATCACATCAGATCTTTCTCAGAACTGATCGGCCAAAAGACCAAATTGGGCTGCTTGTCTAAACGCAGCCATGGGGATGACTCACCGACAATCAGTTCTACTTGGGGATGAGTCTGCCTCACATGTTCCTCAAAAAGATCGATGACTGCTGTCAATGCACCCGGGTCTTTGAGAATTGGACAGATGTCTCTGTGTGACACACCAAAAAACACATAATTCACATTAGCTGTTGAAATAAATATTCTAACTAGCTCTCTTGTAAAATGTATCTTCTATCGAGCATTTCAACATAGCTAGCTAGCTACTACAAAATAGTATTACACGCATGCACGTTATTTAGAATAGAAAGCTAGCATTGCAAAGTTGGCTAGCTATCTAACTCAGCACATGAACGTAACGCTAGCTAGGTTTATCGCGATAATCTATCATTCACTACCTAATAGTTACCTGAAAAGTATTCCTTTGCTTGGGAAATCAGGAAAAGGTTTTATGTGTTTGGTGACCAAATCTAATTTAGCTTCTCTCGTGTGGACTGCCATGGCAAACTGAGCGTTAACTTCCTGTGGAATCGTCTGTGTGGACTTTGAGGCAAAAGGTCAGATGCCTGGTAGTCATGCGACAACATCCGGGTCGTGACTAGTTACCACAGCCACAAAGTCAGAAACTCAGCCTGTTTGTACAATGTATCTTCTTAAAATTAGACCTAATTGAACCTAACTAACTACAATGCTGATCGTATGCCTAACCTTAAATTCGATAGATATGCTATCTAGTGGAAACCCCACTAGACTTCGAGACATCGATTGGGTATTCACTAGATTCCCCAGTCACAAAGTCAGAATAAACTGCCTTTATCGTAAAAATGTATGACAACAAAAATGAGCTAATTTAAGGTTAGGGTTAGACATACGGTTAGCAGGGTGCTTAAGGTTGGGTTTTAAAAAATTATATATATATATATATATATATACACACTGTAGAAATAGGCGGGATTTAGCTATAATATAATTGTCCTCTCATAATAGTGAGAGGAATGCCGATCCCAAGTAGATGCTTCACAGAGTGGAAGAGAATTCCAGTGGCTATAAAACTCGGGCTGGTTCAGACTTGCCCTGTACAAGATCATCAGCAGACTTCATCACCATCATTTACCATCGTCTGACCAGTTCCCTCCGCTCAAGCCACGAACTGATGACCCTCTCCATCTGCAAAGCATGAAGCAAACACTTGGCCTCCTTTGGTTGATCTGTCATGATATATTGCTTGTTTATTTGTTTGTTTTTTGTTTACGACGCGTTGTTTACGAAGCGATTTCTATTATAAAAAGCGCTCGAAGTTTAATAAATTATTATTGATATGACTTTGTGACAGTGGAAGCAAGTGACGACCCATCGATTGACGCAGAAATCTTCAATCTGCCGCCCACTAGAAAACATCTGTTAAGATTAAGAACATTTTGAAAAACAACGTTGCATAAAAATGAAACATTGTTTTATTCTAGTTAAAACAGTTTGTTGTTGTTGCCCTATTTCAATGTCTTCCACAGTAGTGTATAAGTAAGTAAAGAGAGAGAAAACATCTACAGAGATGGCATCATTAAAAAAAAGCTATTGCAAATCAGCTTCATTCAATTAATAATCATATGGTACCCAGAAAGCATTCATCCCATTTTAACGTCCTCCATTCAAACCATATGTTGTTCTGTTTCAACATTAGAAGTTAAAAACTAATAGAAATTCAAGTTGAATTCCTGAAAATGGCTCTTCATCAAGGCAGCATCTTCGCTGACATCCTCCCTTTTTCCAGGGTGGCGCTGAAACAGATAGCTAATGCGGCCAGTCACACTTCCACGGCTGTGACTTGGGGGCTTTAAGGCATTTTCCTAACCTTTCACATCCTGGAGGTGCTCAGTTCTGTCAGTGAAAGAAACCACAGAAAACATTCTTACACATTCATGCACCTGAGCTGAACATGATTAAAATGATGTTCTCCAAGGAAACCACATGGGGGAGCTGCTGCTACACTCGCGATACGCAGATCTCAGAATCATGGACAAACTGCTTCAGCAATGAGCATACAAAGAAAGCAATTTTCATTTTTAGCTGTTTTGTAAAAAACAAAACCAATGAGACAGACACTCCCTATTTTTTTTTCCAAAAGCAGCTTAAAACCCACAGGAACAGTTGCTGAGACAAAAGGTCCAAGAATCACACTGCTGTGTTTTTCCACAAATAACAATAAGATAGTCTATTATTTTACGAACAAAGGGAAGAAAAATAACTCTGGTAAACAGATCTGAAATTGTGCCCACATAGTTTACTGAAAGCATTCAGCATTATAAAAAGATAAAGGAAATGAGAAAAGGAGTCACTACAGCAAGATCTTAATCAATTTCTTTTCTAAAATCATTTTCTTTGAGAAAGAACATACAAGTCAGAGATGTTAACACTGAAAACAAAAGCCACAGAACAATACTATGAAACAAAATGTATTATATCAAACAAGTTAAAGGAGGCTACATGGGGAATGGACATTCTGTGTAGTATTGATCTTACCATGACAGCCATGTCACACATATTGAGCTGGGGCACACCTGGTACCAGACCCTTCTTATGCTTCTCCACCACTGCTGTGATCCGACTCAGTGCATCCTGGTACTCCTTAGTCACAGCACTGCAGAGAAACACACAGACGTAAGTAGTTGTGCAAAACACTCACCACACATACAAACATAACATTCAGTCAATATTGGCATGTGGTCACACCATCCAGAATTACAACAGCGCAGTAAAGGCATACGGCTACATCTTGTATTCACACACTAACACAGATGCACAGATTCACCTAAAATGTCTGAACAGATGCATGAGGCTCTCCAATCAGAGCTTGGTCAAGGACAAACACTCAGATTTTCACCTTCTCCCACACACACACACACAACACACCAATAGCGTGGTTATACAATTTAACATAGAGAATAGATGTCAGTCACAGCACATAGACAGAAGGTCACTGCTCACACAAATGCACATTCACACACAAACACAGCAGGCCTACAATATAGACCAGTGTATAACAATCTCTGTATGATTAGTAAAACATTCTCATAAATCAGTTTCATAAATCTACAGCTTAGTCTTCCATGTGTTGTACAGCCTAAAATGACTTATTGTATGACACCTGCCTGCCTTTAAACAACTGATGTAATCCATAGCGAATGTACACACTAATGACTGAAACAGTTTAAAGCCGACAAGCTTAACTCATACGAGAGCCTTTTGAAAGCATGCCCGCACGCACACGCACGCACGCACGCACGCACGCACGCACACACACACACACACACCCTTTGGGGAGCCCTCTCAGCAGGATTGGCCATGTTCCCCATCCCCTGTCTCTCAATTATTCTTGTTGGACACGGCGGAGCACCTCTGTGCATTATTATATTCAGTGTGTAAAACGCAGAGGCCCTGAAGTGTTTCAAAGGAACACTGCTCTGTCTGCTCTCAATAGGACCTGTAGGGTTAATGGGCTCTGTGTATTTGGGGGGAGTGGGCGGTTGGTGGCGCGACACGTGGATAGACAAATATCACCAGTGCAATTACACCCATAATACAGTCGCAAGCAGCACCTGTGCCAGCTCCGTCCCCCCCGCCCCTCCCCAAAGCCAGCTCTCTGATTGGCCCCTGGGGAGGGTGTGCGTGAGGTGAAGTGTCAATTAGTGTAATAACCCCAGGCCCTGTCCGGCTCACACCGCCTATCCCCTCCATCTCCCCTCCTCCTTCTCCACCTCCCCTTCCCTCCACCCCCCCCCCCCCCCCCCCCCCCCCCTCAACCTCCCAGAGGGCAGTGGGGCTTCTGACACACAATAGCACCTGCTCCCCTATTCCTCAGCCATGTGCTACTCCTATATTCACACCCTCTGCTCTCCCACCTTCACTACTCTACTGCCCCAGTGTTCCCCACCACAACTCATCCTTTAGGTCCTTAACAAGGCCATGGCGGTTTAAACTTACCATCTGCTCTCTGCCTTGGCTTGGTGGTTATTTCTTATGGTTGCGTGGTGACGCAATACTGTGCAATGACCCAGAAACACAACATACCACGGCCTTGATCATATCTTTAATGAGTAAAGGTTTCTATAGAAACAAGTGTTTCATTTCAGATTAAATTTGACTATGTATGTATTTGAAATCACAAACTCAGCTTCCTGGACCAAAGACAATATCTTGATCAAAATGATGGAGATTTCATTACCATCCTATCTGTTCTCTGCTCTGTATTGATCACTGTGATTCGTTTTCAGATAACTTCTGAAGCTGCTTTATCTCACTAAATATTAGAACCATACATCAGAGCGGGACCAAACACAGTGTGCAACACAGGCGGCTGGTGGCACCTTATTTGGGGAGGAATGGCTGGAACGGAATCATGTAATGGTATCAAACTCATCAAACACGTGGTGATTTCCATGTGTTTGACAACATTCCATTAACACCATTCCAGCCATTATTATGAGCCGTCCTCCTCTCAGCAGCTTCATGTGGTGTGCAAAGTGTACACTCAGCCCTTTTTGTGTCAACATACT
Source organism: Oncorhynchus mykiss (assembly GCF_057628025.1). NCBI lineage: Eukaryota > Metazoa > Chordata > Actinopteri > Salmoniformes > Salmonidae > Oncorhynchus > Oncorhynchus mykiss. The sequence continues at coordinate 13,685,395 of NC_143047.1, forward strand.
ATTCTTTGTCTATGCATTGAGCACCCTAACCCTAAAAATATATAAATAAAAACATATGTATTTCTCTCCTCCCTCTCCACAAATAAACAAAGAAAACTCCAGTCAGCACAGCCTCATTATCATTACTAGAACCCTTAGCCCACTGGTGTTAAAGCAAAAACTGGAATAATAATAACGCTGCATGCAAATGAACTCTTTTGATTTATAATGCATGACACCCAGGGGGAAGGCGGCATTGCTCAGGTGTGTCACTACACTCTGATTAGTGATTCATAACCCCACTGGTAGAGCGAACACACACACACACACACACACACACACGCGTGCGCACACACACACAGCAGCAGGCATCAAGCAGAGGGAATTGAAGAGACAATCAAATACCTCTGCCCTTTCTCCTCCTCCTGTGGAAATTGAGCGAATCGGTGAAGATTATTGATTGGGGGCTGAAGTGCTAGTCGGCAGCAGATGAGGCCAGAGTGTGCAGGGCTGCCTGCTACATTAGCCCGAGGCTGGCTGGGACTTAAGTGCTCAGCACAGGGTGACAAGGGCCCAGGGGAAGTGAGCCGGAGCAGCAGGAGGCAGGGCTAAGTCTCAGTCCCACTGGGACACAGGCAGGGAGAACTGGGCTGTCCTACTATACACTGGACCCAGTCAGCCACACCTTCCCACTGATCTACTAACCACAGGAGGAGTCATCTCCCACACCAATAGAAGAGGACCAATAAGAAAACGTTCATGTGCTCATGTTCCGTCTGAAAACGCTTAACCGTAAATTCACTGACAATCTGAATAAATGTTTTGTCTAAATCTCACAGCGGTAGAATGCTGATCTCTGTGTGCTTGCGAGTGTCTTGTTATTGTAGATCAATGAGATAAAGACAAAATATGAAATATCCTAATTCAGATATGAATGGAAAAGCATCTTCTATATCCCCCTGGATTCATGCAGCAGGTCTCTAGTGAGTGTGTCCATGTATCCTAAGAGGCTGGGACAGTGGAGCGACTGCCTGGGCAGCGTGTGTTACTGCTGTAGTATCAGCCTGCCACACAACTGAAGGTATGCGTGCAGACAGGCCCTACATCATCTTAAGTGGCTCTTTAGGTGCAGACAGAGATTAATGACGGCCAGCCGGTCCAGCTGGATGCCCAAGGAGCACATGGCCAGCAGCCTGCCTGACACACAGACAGGAGAGAAGGAAACAGAGAGAGGGAGGAGATGGGATGGCAGTGGGGGTGGATAGTGGCTGGGTGTCATCACTGGGGCTGGAGAGATGGGGCTGGAATATTGTGACCTCACGGTCCACCCCAATGACCCCCACCCGCTTGGAGTGGGGAGAGGGGACACAGGGTCCTCTCTCCAGGTGCCAAACCAGCTCCTCCTCTCCATAAGTCTGGGACACGGCCAAATTAACTCTCCAACACAACATGGCTATAGATTTGTCTGTTTTTAATTATGCGGCTTGAATGGAAGAGAGCAGAGATGAGATGGGCTGATCAAAAACAACATGAATGTTTAATTATTCCATCTCCCTTCATGTGAGAAAGGGAGTAAGGGGAGATTAAGAGAGGAGAGAGTGATAAAGTGAGAGAGGAAGAAAGAGAGACGTATAGCGAGATGGTGAGGGAGGGAGCCAGAGGGTGGGAAACAGCCTGGGGGACAGGAGCTAATCCGACTGAAGAAAACATTAAGGAGAATGAAGACGGATCAGAGAGAAAGCTAGATAATAGGAAATTGTATTCCCCCATCAAATCATTATGGAAACTATATGAATGTGTGTCATGCTTTTGTTCATCTCTGAGTGTCTTTGCCAATAAAAAAGTGAAAAAAATTTGATATATATATATATATATATATATATATATATATATATACACACACACACAGAACAAGTATTTAATACACTGCCGATTTTGCAGATTTTCCTACTTACAAAGCATATAGAGGTCTGTCATTTTTATCATAGGTACACTTCAACTGTGAGAGACGGAATCTAAAACAAAAATCCAGAAAATCATGTATGATTTTTAAGTCATTAATTTGCATTTTATTGCATGACATAAGTATTTGATACATCAGAAAAGCAGAACTTAATATTTGGTACAGAAACCTTTGTTTGCAATTACAGAGATCATACATTTCCTGTAGTTCTTGACCAGGTTTGCACACACAGCAGCAGGGATTTTGTCCCCCTCCTCCATACAGACCTTCTCCAGATACTGACTTTCAGCTCCTTCCAAAGATTTTCTATTGGGTTGAGATCTGGAGACTGGCTAGGCCACTCCAGGACCTTGAGATGCTTCTTACGGAGCCACTCCTTAGTTGCCCTGGCTGTGTGTTTCGGGTCGTTGTCGTGCTGGAAGATCCAGCCAAGACCCATCTTCAATGCTTTTACTGAGGGAAGGAGGTTGTTGGCCAAGATCTCGCAATACATGGCCCCATCCACCCTGCCCTCAATACGGTGCAGTCGTCCTGTCCCCTTTGCAGAAAAGCATCCCCAAAGAATGATGTTTCCACCTTCATGCTTCACAGTTGGGATGGTGTTCTTGGGGTTGTACTCATCCTTCTTCTTCCTCCAAACACGGCGAGTGGAGTTTAGACCAAAAAGCTATATTTTTGTCTCATCAGACCACATGACCTTCTCCCATTCCTCCTCTGGATCATCCAGATGGTCATTGGCAAACTTCAGACGGCCTGGACATGCGCTGGCTTGAGCAGGGGGACCTTGCGTGTGCTGCAGGATTTTAATCCATGACGGCGTAGTGTGGTTACTAATGGTTTTCTTTGAGACTGTGGTCCCAGCTCTCTTCAGGTCATTGACCAGGTCCTGCCGTGTAGTTCTGGGCTGATCCCTCACCATCCTCATGATCATTGATGCCCCACAAGGTGAGATCTTGCATGGAGCCCCAGACCGAGGGTCATCTTGAACTTCTTCCATTTTCTAATAATTGCGCCAACAGTTGTTGCCTTCTCACCAAGCTGCTTGCCTATTGTCCTGTAGCCCATCACAGCCTTGTGCAGATCTACAATTGTATCCCTGATGTCCTTACACAGCTCTTTGGTCTTGGCCATTGTGGAGAGGTTGGAGTCTGTTTGATTGAGTGTGTGGACAGGTGTCTTTTATACAGGTGACGAGTTCAAACAGGTGCAGTTAATACAGGTAATGAGTGGAGAACAGGAGGGCTTCTTAAAGAACAACTAACAGGTCTGTGAGAGCTGGAATTCTTACTGGTTGGTAGGTGATCAAATACTTATGTCATGCAATAAAATGCAAATGAATTACTTAAAAATCATACAATGTGATTTTCTGGATTTTTGTTTTAGATTCTGTCTCTCACAGTTGAAGTGTACCTATGATAAAAATTACAGATCTCTACATGCTTTGTAAGTATGAAAACCTGCAAAATCGGCAGTGTATCAAATACTTGTTCTCCCCACTGTATATATGTATTTAACATTTATTTGACTAGGAAAGTCAGTTAAGAACAAATTCTTATTTACAATGACGGTCTACCGGGGAACAGTGGGTTAACTGCCTTGTTCAGGGGCAGAATAACAGATTTTTACCTTGTCAGCTAGGGGATTCGATCAAGCAACCTTTTGGTTACTGGCCCAACGCTCTAACCACTAGGCTCCCTGCTACCGAATAATGGTTATTTTGTCCAATTAAGGCCTTTTTTGTCCACATTTTTACACCATCACAATTACATTTAATGTATAGACAAAAATTAAAAGGTCTTCTAAATAAAACACCCAACTGTTTTTTACACCACTAAGGGGTCATGTTCGAAGTCCATGACACAGCACTCCCTCTCGATTTATATGAGAACAATTTGTCTTGCAATTTTAACTTATAGCAGTGGGTCTGAGGCAAGACAGTGAGATTTAAAGAGCTATTTGCAATCACAAAGAATAGTGTTTAATCAGCCAGTCTGGGTCTGCAAAGATCAATCTTCAGTCCTCACCGCACCGCTTTCCCACAACTGGATCAGTATTGATCTCATAGATCCTGTCCACCAACATCCTACAACCCCCTCCTCCTCCTCCTCCTCACTTGTCTTCTCTTATTTAACCAGAGGCCTGCTGTTTGTTGAGCTGTGTGGAGATTGGCTGACCAACCCCAAGCCCTGTCTATATTTCCCTTGCTTTTCACTTTACGTTCAGTACAATCTAACAGTACACCAGGGAATCTTTGTATGTTTTAGTGAGCACTCACCTGATAGGGTATTTCTCCCAGGGGCCCCGCCCCAGGTGGAAGATGAGTGGCTGCATTGTGTGCTCCTGTTGGGTGTGGGTGGTCACGCCTGCCACCTCTTGACCTGGACAGAAGTTAATGCCCTGTTAGAGTAGACACACATACACACAATTGATATTTTGCTTCTAACGCCCACTTCACAGAGGACAATGGAGACTGTTGTGGTAACAGATAACCTATTTCAACTGACCCTGAGAAAGTGCCCTTGAAAAGAAAATTCAATTAAAAAGACTGTCAATGATGTCCACCTACAGACCGACACTCTCACTGCACACCTGAACCTGATGCCGTCTCTCTGTTTGAGGATATGGAGGAATCTGTCCAAGGGAGCGGAGTGTAGATGTGTACAGTACATGGTGTATAATGTGTGTGACTATATCTGTTTGGTATATAATATCATGTCTTCCTCACTTCAAACCTGTCAACCTGTTCTCTCTGCCCTGGGGTTACGGTATACCTGTGGCTGTTACCTATGTGGCTACTCTATCTGCCAGTCAGAATGTGGGGCCATGGCCTTTACGATTGTCCTGTCGACCCCCAAAAGTGTGCAGGCTTGCTCCTCTATACCTTCCTCCCCTCCACCCCTCCTCTGGGGTAGCAGCCTGGCTCTGACAGAGGCTGATTGAGTCACAGCCCCCTCCAGACCCCCTGGGGATACCTCTCAGGTGCCCTTGTGAGCAACACGACTAATATTGAGAGAGCACTCATCTGTAAGGCACTCTACCTACCCCCCTCTGGGACCACAAGCAGTCACGCTCAAAGGAGCACAGGCACGAGCGCACACACCTTACCTTAGTACACTGCATAGCCCACTATGATCCAGACTTGCCCACATAGTGTCCTGAAGCAGTCTCTGTGCTTTGGTCTTTGAAATGTAAAAGAGCCTAAATCCCTTTGGACTGTGAGAAAGCCCTTTTAATCTCTATCCAAGAAAAAGACACAGCAGAACTCCATATCTCTCATGGTATTAAGATAGCAGATCGTACAGCAATGTTCTTTTAAAGATGGAGTAAAGTAGCCAACATTATAAGAAGAATCAAATTGACATAAACTGGAATGCAAAAGTAGAATTTTGGTTTCATATTTTCCTCAAAGAAAAATATTCTATAAAGAGTCATATTAAACGTATGCTACCCACCAAAGACAAGTCCGAGCAGATAACACCAGATGCAGACCGTTCCCATTCCCAAAGCAATATAATACCTCACACCATTACCACACCATCCAACAAGAGCTTCTAATGAAAACCACTTAACCCTGTGAAATGTCTAATTTTGCACATCACTGAATCTCCTGGATTTCACCAGAAAAATCACAGTAGAGCTCATGGCTATTAAGCCATGATTGAATTTCAAGTTCAGAAAAGACACACCATCCTTGTTTTATCTTAAATGTAACATAAACAGTAAATACACCACATTACTTACAACTGGTGAGAAAATAGTGAGCTTGAATGATGGATCAATGTTTCAGCACAATATTCAGACCCGTTTAAAACCGCTTGAAATAAAGAGTGGTTTTTCTGTGTGATGGATGCTCTCGGGTGAGATGTGAGGGTCAAGCGTCATTGTAAAGCTCTGAATGCCTGCTGCCCATTCTGGTGAAGAACCGACACATTAACTCTCAGAGTCAGCTTTGGAGACCCAGAGCCTCCCCTTCAAACCATCCTTTGCTCGCAGACACACACATTTACAAACACGCTCACGCACACACCAATCGATAGGCAACACACAGGCAATCAGACGCCATTATTTGTGAAGTTCCACTCCAGTTCACATGAGCTGATAAAGGAGGCTGCTATTGATTCAGCGGCCCTCTAGGAGAGAGCAATTTAAGCAACCGATGGGGCATAATGCAAACTTGCACGTTTGAAACAGAGGTTTCTGAGGGAGAGGAGCAGGACACATTTTAAAGGGGGACAAGAGGAGGAGAGAACACATTCTCACTCCTCAGGGCATAGGAGGGAGGAGTGGGATACTCAGCAGGAGGGGAGAATGCTCCACCAGCGACAGCCAGTGCTGATGAATGATAGTACTTTGGTGAAGTGGGGTGTCCTCATTAATATTCATTAGCCACTGATGTACACAACAGCCACTTGATGAGCTGTTTTCAAGATAACACTGACTACCAAATGTGTGTTTTTGGAGAGCACTGTGGATGGCTGGTTGAGGGTGTGTCGGAGAGAGAGAGACAATGAGAGATAAACTGCAGTCAGAGAGACAGCGAGAGAGACAATGAGAGATAAACTACAGTCAGAGAGACAGCAAGAGAGCGAAATACACACTACAGTCACTGAGAGTGACTCACTTGGTTAAACTCCTCCCACGAGTTGCTCCACGTCCAATAGTGGGCCTTGTAAGGCCCAACCCTGACTGCCATCATCTCATTGCCGCGGTAATAGAAGATGGGCCTGTTGGGTGTGAAATGGGATTGGTGACTGCTGGATTCCTGTGATAAGCAGCAGCCCCCCCTCAGCTCCAGCCCCCCCCCCCCGTGCTGCACTGCCTGGCCCTCCCTCGCCTCCTCGCTCCCCACCACCACGCTGCCATGGCTCATCCCATTATGTGCTTGGTGGAACACCTTATCCACCAGGGTGGTCCCTCTCCCTGGGCCCCAGCCAGCAGCCTCCCTACAGGGGGCACCGCTACCGCCTCTCCCAGCTGCGAGCTCTAACCTGTTGATGAGTGTGTTGTTATGGAGGACAGGGCTGAGGTCCAGTCCATCTATGAGACTGTCGTCTGGAACGCTGAAGCCAGCCACAGACAGACTGGTGCTGAACAGATCCACCACAGTCCCCAGCTGCTGGCTCACCTGGAGATGGGAGAAAGAGTCCTGGTATTTAACCGTAACACACTGGAATTCAAACCCAGATAGAATCTCATTGTCTAAGGGTGCTGACATGAAAGTTTAACAGCGATTGTTGTAGGAAGTTAGATAGCTTGCATGGGCATCCATATGCGCCAGAACAATGCACAAACGATCAATTTAATTACAAATCTTAAAAACTTTGTTCCCAAATTACAACACTTTATTTGCTTTAATCAATGAATATCCTGTCAAAATGCATGAGCGTCTCCTCCAAAGCCGCAGTGAGTGTCCATGTTAGGATCCTGAACAGCGCAGCGCGGCAACCTTGTGAAGCGCCGTGATCAGAGCAGGGCTGGGGAGCAGAGAGAACCTCTCCTTAGAGCACAGTGATTCACACTACTGGGAGGCTGTGATACACCAGCAGCCTGATCCAAGGGATCCCTCTCCATGCATGAAACCCAACATGACAGCACAATGGCAAACAGCGTGCATGCGCCCCCTATGAAAGTCCACCGTTACAGCGGATGGGATGGAGTGGGGGGGGGGGGGGGGGTCCTGATGATGCATTTCTTCAGTCTCCTCTATAATCTGCGCTCGCAGGTTTATTATAAACCTCACAAACGCCTCTGTAAATTAGGAGAAAAAGGGGAATGAGGAAAAAGAGAGAAGATGAGGCCCGGGCTAGCGCTAGCTGTTTTATCTCCCTTCCCCAGTCCCTGTGAAGAGCTTTATTTTATTTATAAACTTTGAACTATTTTCAGATAAAATGCAATTTTTTTCACTGTCATCCTTGATCTTCCATTCCATTCTCTCCTGAGCAGCCCTTTGAGGGAGACGGCACGCTCACAATCAGATAGTGCTATCAGCCCAGAGCAGCTGCGCCGCCATGTGCCTCCATGCTCCTATCAGCTGCCTGCACACACACCACAAAAATGAATTCCTTTTTCTCCCGCAGCCACTGCACCAGCCAGAAAGGGCCCTGCAACACATTCCATTATCTGCACTCTGACTCTTAACACACACACGGAATAAAAAAAAGAAAAAGGACAATTAATGAAGTTGACTACCAGGTAGCACAGGTAACCCTAAATTCTCCACCAAAAAAATGCAAAACATTTAAAAAAAATCTAAATATTTGAAAGAGACCATTTCATTATCTCCCATTTATTTCCATTTATACTTTTCTCTCCATTCGGTACATTTCTTTCTGTATTTTCTCTTTTTGCCAGCCTTTTGTCTATGTGGTTCTTGGTTAAACCCTGATGGTAGTTATCTGACGTGGCAGACTTGCTATCCCTGTCTAATGCACTCAGGCTCCATGTCGCCCAGCTGATAAACACAACAAAGGGTATTGTGACAGCAGCAGCAGCCCCCTTTCCCCCACCATCCCAGCCAGCAAGCCTCATCCCACCGCAGCCCCTCAGTCACCGGGGGAATTTGAACCTGTGCCCGGCTCCCGTCGTCAACCTCTTCTCTCTATTCCAACACATCTCCCAAAACTCTCTGTCACTCAATACTAACAAGTAACACTTTCATTAGAGCTACAGTTGAAGTCGGAGGTTTACATACACTTGTTTTTCAACCACTCCACAAATTTCTTGTTAACAAACTATAGTTTTGGCAAGTTGGTTAGGACATCTACTTTGTGCATGACACAAGTAATTTTTCCAACAATTATTTACAGACTGATTATTTCACTTATAATTCACTGTATCACAATTCCAGTGGGACAGAAGTTTATATACACTAAGTTGACTGCGCCTTTAAACAGCTTGGAAGATTCCAGAGAATTATGTCATGGCTTTAGAAGCTTCTGATAGGCTAATTGACATATTTTGAGTCAATTGGAGGTGTACCTGTGGATATATTTCAAGGCCTACCTTCAAATTCAGTGCCTCTTTTGCTTGATATCATGGGAAAATCGAAAAATCAGCCAAGATCTCAGAATTTTTTTTTGTAGACCTCCACAAGTCTGGTTCATCATTGGGATAAATTTCCAAATGCCTGAAGGTACCACATTCATCTGTACAAACAATAGTACTCAAGTATAAACACTATGGGACCAGGCAGCCATTATACCGCTCAGGAAGGAGATGCGTTCTGTCTCCTAGAGATGAACATACTTTGGTGCAAAAAATAAAAATCAATCCCAGAACAGCAGCAAAGGACCTTGTCAAGATGCTGGAGGAAACAGGCACAAAAGTATCTACACTGCTCAAAAAAATAAAGGGAACACTTAAACAACACAATGTAACTCCAAGTCAATCACACTTCTGTGAAATCAAACTGTCAACTTAGGAAGCAACACTGATTGGCAATAAATTTCACATGCTGTTGTGCAAATGGGATACACAACAGGTGGAAATTATAGGCAATTAGCAAGACACCCCCAATAAAGGAGTGGTTCTGCAGGTGGGGACCACAGACCACTTCTCAGTTCCTATGCTTCCTGGCTGATGTTTTGGTCACTTTTGAATGCTGGCGGTGCTTTCACTCTGGTAGCATGAGACGGAGTCTACAACCCACACAAGTGGTTCAGGTAGTGCAGCTCATCCAGGATGGCACATCAATGTGAGCTGTGGCAAGAAGTTTTGCTGTGTCTGTCAGCGTAGTGTCCAGAGCATGGAGGCGCTACCAGGAGACAGGCCAGTACATCAGGAGACGTGGAAGAGGCCGTAGGAGGGCAACAACCCAGCAGCAGGACCGCTACCTCCGCCTTTGTGCAAGGAGGAGCAGCACTGCCAGAGCCCTGCAAAATGACCTCCAGCAGGCCACAAATGTGCATGTGTCTGCTCAAACGGTCAGAAACAGACTCCATGAAGGTGGTATGAGGGCCTGACGTCCACAGGTGGGGGTTGTGCTTACAGCCCAACACCGTGCAGGACGTTTGGCATTTGCCAGAGAACACCAAGATTGGCAAATTCGCCACTGGCGCCCTGTGCTCTTCACAGATAAAAGCATGTTCACACTGAGCACATGTGACAGACGTGACAGAGTCTGGAGACGCCGGGGAGAACGTTCTGCTGCCTGCAACATCCTCCAGCATGACCGGTTTGGCGGTGGGTCAGTCATGGTGTGGGGTGGCATTTCTTTGGGGGGCCGCACAGCCCTCCATGTGCTCGCCAGAGGTAGCCTGACTGCCATTAGGTACCGAGATGAGATCCTCAGACCCCTTGTGAGGCCATATTCTTGTGCGGTTGGCCCTGGGTTCCTCCTAATGCAAGACAATGCTAGACCTCATGTGGCTGGAGTGTGTCAGCAGTTCCTGCAAGAGGAAGGCATTGATGCTATGGACCGCCCGTTCCCCAGACCTGAATCCAATTGAGCACATCTGAGACATCATGCCTCGCTCCAGCCACCAACGCCACGTTGCACCACAGACTGTCCAGGAGTTGGCGGATGCTTTAGTCCAGGTCTGGGAGGAGATCCCTCAGGAGACCATCCGCCACCTCATCAGGAGCATGCCTAGGCATTGTAGGGAGGTCATACAGGCACATGGAGGCCACACACACTACTGAGCCTCATTTTGACTTGTTTTAAGGACATTACATCAAAGTTGGATCAGCCTCTAGTGTGGTTTTCCACTTTAATTTTGAGTGTGACTCCAAATCCAGACCTCCATGGGTTGATAAATTTGATTTCCATTGATAATTTGTGTGATTTTGTTGTCAGCACATTCAACTATGTAAAGAAAAAAGTATTTAATAAGAATATTTAATTCATTCAGATCTAGGATGTGTTATTTTAGTGTTCCCTTTATTTTTTTGAGCAGTGTATATCCACAGTAAAACGAGTCCTATGACGACATAACCTGAAAGGCCGCTCAGCAAGGAAGATGCCAATACTCCAAAACCGCCATAAAAAGCCAGACTACGGTTTGCAACTGCACATGGGGACAAAGATCGTACTTTTTGGAGAAATGTCCTCTGGTCTGATGAAACAAAAATAGAACTGTTTGGCCATAATGACCATCGTTATGTTTGGAGGAAAAAGGAGGATGCTTGCAAGCCGAAGAACACCATCCCAACCGTGAAGCACAGAGGTGGCACCATTATGTTTTGGGGGTGCCTTGCTGCAGGAGGGACTGGTGCACTTCACAAAATAGATGGCATCATGAGGATGGAAAATTATGTGGATGTACTTAAGCAACATCTCAAGACATCAGTCAGGAAGTTAAAACTTGGTCGGAAATGGGTCTTCCAAATGGACAATGACCCCAAGCATACTTCCAAAGTTGTGGCAAAATGGCTTAATAAGGACAACAAAGTCAAGGAATTGGAGTGGCCATCACAAAGCCCTGACCTCAAACCCATAGAAAATATGTTGAAAAAGTGTGTGCGAGCAAGGAGGCCTACAAACCTGACTCAGTTACACCAGCTCTGTCAGGAGGAATGGTCCAAAATTCACCCAATTTATCGTGGGAAGTTTGTGGAAGGCTACCTGAAACATTTGACCTAAGTTAAACAATTTAAAGGCAATGCTACCAAATACTAATTGAGTGTATGTAAACTTCTGACCCACTGGGAATGTGATGAAAGAAATAAAAGCTGAAATAAATCACTCTCTCTACTATTATTCTGACATTTCACATTCTTAAAATAAAGTGGTGATCCTAACTGACCTAAAACAGAGAATTTTTACCAGGATTAAATGTCAGGAATTGTGAAAAACTGAGTTTAAATGTGTTTGGCTAAGGTGTATGTAAACTTTCGACTTCAACTGTATGTACAGTACAGTCACGATGGCATGCTAGGTTTACCTACACACTGATGAACTTTTTTTGTTACTTTAATCTATCAAATCACTGTGCAGTAAGACTGGCGATCACATAGATTGTAATGGAGTCTTCATCCTCTGTCGACGATTCTTGTAATGAGTGTGAGAATGTTAGAAGATAACTTTACCGAGGCTAACCTGAAACTGGACCAACCTAGCTGTAGTTTTTAATCCAAAACGATTTAGAGTTGGCTTTGTTAATGTTTGCTGGCCTCTGTACCAGCAATCCTCCTAACAAAAGCGACGTGGCACGTGTGGCTGTTCATTATGCGCAGCGTTTATGTTCAGGGCTTATGAAACTTTTCAATGTGCAGATGAACAGAGAGATTTCAGCGCCGTACAAAGCAACAGAGAGGGAAATCATATTTTTGGCCCCCAACAGCAGGGAGATGAAACGAAACCCATACGACAAATCTGCTTTGTCATAGACTCACAGAGGAGCTAGTCCCATGTATTCCTGCCCGATCCACAGACTAAAAACACAGATGGCTTTCAGCAGGGTTCCCCAACTGGCGGCCCCGTGGGCCAAATGTATTATTATAAATTATACATTTGTAAAAAAAAAATAAAAAGACTGTAAAAACCACAACAAATCAGCTCCAAGTGATTTTAATTTTGGAAATCTGTTCCCAAGTATTCCCACGTATAATAGAGAGATGTATGAGATCGTATACAAATGTAAGCGAGGTTTGAAATTGTTATCTTTTAGTCAAATATTATATCTGTTTGGGCTTCTTGCGGTCAATTTGCCGTCTACAAATTATTTGTAATTACGTTCCGGCCAGCTGACCATCCACTCAAGACAAAAACATCCCACGGCTAAATCTAGTTGATGATCCCTGTTCTTCAGCATAACAGTGGTGCCTCATTCAAAATACTCCATTCTCAGAAGTGTTTCATCTGCAGTCATTTCTCTAGTTAACCCACCAGCAGGTGCTACAGACAAACATACACACAGAGGTTGAGCTGTCATGGCACTGCACCAGCACACCAAAGACCCTGCATACAAAACCCTCTCTACCTCCCTGGCACTGCCATCTTTTCCAGAAGCAGCCCTGTAGAGCACTGCATCGGGTGCACCCTTCCCTCTCTTCTCCCAACCACCCCTTTACTTCTCTTTTTTCCTGTCCTTTATCCTGTGCGCCTGGCATATTCAGATACAGAAGTCCTCATTACAGCTCAATCCAACCTCAGCAAACACACAAACAGATTAGCCGCTTAACACGCTCCCAATCCCCCTCTCCCTCGCCACTCTGCAGCGCTATCAGGCCACAGCACACCCCTCAGATATGAGCCGGGGGCAGGGCTTACTTCAGCCTACAGACTACTTCCTCCGCTCGCTCCTCCAAAAATCCCTCTGCGCCACAGCCCCGTGTCACAGCTGCCCCTAATACAATTAAAAGTCATTTGCAAAACGCACAGGCTTAGCGGATCAGGGGGAAAGTCCTCCTCACAGGCTCACAGAGGAGGAAGACAGGAAAGGGGGGGTTATGAAGATGAACCTTGCCACCTCAAAAAGTATTTGAAAAAAGTCCACACTTGCACGCACACACACACTCAAACCAATGCCAGCACCTGAGGAGAGTTGAGTTGTGATGATGTTGAGGACATTGATACACAATCGAAACAAAGAACTACAATGATATGAGAGAGACAATTACTGAAAGGACTAATTGTAATTACTTTCTAATGTGGTACCTGCTTGAAAACCCAGCTGCTTACAAACAGATAGCACTACAGTGACTCACAGCTGTGTGTAAATACCAGGAGATGTTCCCTAACTCCAGACAAGTAGAACACCAAGAACATATCTAGAACACCTGGAACCTGGAGATGTTCTGGACAGGTAGAACAGAGAGAAAGAAATCGTTCTCACCGTGCCTGCTGGGATGTGTTCAGGCCACCAGGTGATGGCAGGTTCCCTCATGCCCCCTTCAAATGTAGTTTCTTTCCCACAGAGAAACGGGCCGTTACTGCCACCTCGGGGGACAGGAACATCACTCACACGCTAAGCACCATGATAAAGAGATTACTAAAACAACTTACTTTATACACAACTGAAAAGAGGCCCCAAACAAAGAAAATACCCACACATACTACTCATAGAGATTGAGTACATTACTCACATCTATCCATACAGGCATGTATACAATAACTGTAAGAAAACAGCATGGAATTGCATTTGTTGGTATCAGGGGATGAGTTGAGAGACTAAATCATGGCGTGTAGCGCTTACTTTGCTTGGGGCCGGACATCACTGCGGCCCCGTTGTCTGAGGTGAAGAACACAAAGGTGTCCTTTTCGATGCCCAGAGCACGCAGCCAGGCCAGGATCTGTCCAACAACGTAGTCCAGCTCCATCACTGAATCACCGTACTGTACCTGCAGTACACACACAAGCCATTCAAACTACAGTATCTCAGGAATCTCAAATGCCCAATCCCAACTCACCATAGAGACAGACAACCAAGCTGCAATATCCTAGAAAACAGGGAGGTAAATTAGGTATTTACTATCAAACATTTGGTATTTAGCAACAAGGGTTTTCATACAAAAAACATGGACTAAAAGCCTGTTGGAAAAAATAGAAAAGTGTTCCATCTCAGTGTGAGCCACCTATCCCAAGCACCTGGCTAATACGTTTCATCTCTGATCCATTTCTCTGTCAACAAAAACCTAATTTGGCATTCTGAAGAAATGCCTGCTTAGTGAGGCCTGAGTATTCACAGAGACTGAGAGGAATACTAAGTGACCTGAGCCCAGATGAGCAACACATCCCTTCACCCTCACCACAACGACAGAGGGGCAAAGGGGTGTGAAAAATCTACATTTAATTGACAAATATCCTCAGAGCAGGAAACAGGTTTTTTCTTCTCTTCATTATTACAATATTTTTCTGATTTTCGATTTTGAATCTTCATGTTGATACCGTGAGTCTTTTTCCAAGTGGCATCGAATTCCGCTCACGTTTCCAGGTGTGAGATGGGCAATAGATCACCTAGTAGAATACGCAGTGCCTCATGCTAATGACTTTCCCCACGCTGTAACACTGCTGCAGGCACAGAAAATCCACTTCACACATTCACAAAGCCCCTACATCAATGGCCTAAGACACAGAGATCCAAGCAGAGTTTTAAAACAACAAGCCAGTTTGGTAAACATTGTTCAAAAACAGAAATACTGTACCGGGGTAGAAAATCATCAAGAGACATGTACTGATTATGGCCTTTAATAGCCAGATCAACAAAGCCAACAATGATACAGGTTAATAACCAAGATGGTGTCCAAACCCTCTGTTCTGGGAGAAACGCTCCGTGCTTTGTCAGCAACACATCACATGTCTCTGTGTAAGACTTTGCAGTGTCAGTTTCTATATATGACATTATTATTGACATATTATAATTGTAGATTCAAGTGTTGTGATCCTACCGCCCCCTCTGGCTCTTCCCCAGGAACCGTTTTGAAGCGTGCGTAGCGTCTGCTGCCCGGTAGAGAAGAAATGGCCACTGGGCCATGTTTTGGTGAAATATGACGTCAAGGCCCTCCTGAAAGGAAAGAAATTTGATCAGTCTGCTATCAGACCAGACACCATCCAAAAACTTCACTACAAATCTGACAGAGAACAGTAGTGCAATAGGAACATTTAAGATGAATAAAGTTAATATTCAGTTAAAAGTAATTAACACAATGCTTAGCATATTATAACTTTTCCCTTTATATAATACACATGATTTCCCGTGTTCTATTTGGGACACTCATTTGTGTATGGGTTGATGGTAACTAGACTTGATACTGGGTATTATGGATTGTTCTCATATCTGTTGATCAGTGGCTGATTTAGGTATAGGCAACATGGGCAGCATCCTGAACAGGGCGCCCGCAAAATTTTTGGGGGGAATGGTGACATTTGCTCAATCAGTTTTCCATCGCTCATTTGCACGTCACGTCATTGATATCATGTCCCCGTGTGGGACTGTGGGTCAGTTAACCTTGTCAGAGTGGGCGCCCTGATTCTAGTTTGTGAGCTAGTGGGACTGTGGGTCAGTTAACCTTGTCAGAGTGGGAGCCCTGATTCTAGTTTGTGAGCTAGTGGGACTGTGGGTCAGTTAACCTTGTCAGAGTGGGCGCCCTGATTCTAGTTTGTGAGCTAGTGGGACTGTGGGTCAGTTAACCTTGTCAGAGTGGGAGCCTTGATTCTAGTTTGTGAGCTAGTGGGACTGTGGGTCAGTTAACCTTGTCAGAGTGGGCGCCCTGATTCTAGTTTGTGAGCTAGTGGGACTGTGGGTCAACTAACCTTGTCAGAGTGGGCGCCCTGATTCTAGTTTGTGAGCTGGTGGGACTGTGGGTCAGTTAACCTTGTCAGAGTGGGCGCCCTGATTCTAGTTTGTGAGCTAGTGGGACTGTGGGTCAGTTAACCTTGTCAGAGTGGGAGCCTTGATTCTAGTTTGTGAGCTAGTGGGACTGTGGGTCAGTTAACCTTGTCAGAGTGGGCGCCCTGATTCTAGTTTGTGAGCTAGTGGGACTGTGGGTCAACTAACCTTGTCAGAGTGGGCGCCCTGATTCTAGTTTGTGAGCTGGTGGGACTGTGGGTCAGTTAACCTTGTCTGAGTGGGAGCCCTGATTCTAGTTTGTGAGCTAGTGGGACTGTGGGTCAGTTAACCTTGTCTGAGTGGGAGCCCTGATTCTAGTTTGTGAGCTAGTGGGACTGTGGGTCAGTTAACCTTGTCAGAGTGGGCGCCCTGATTCTAGTTTGTGAGCTAGTGGGACTGTGGGTCAACTAACCTTGTCAGAGTGGGCGCCCTGATTCTAGTTTGTGAGCTAGTGGGACTGTGGGTCAGTTAACCTTGTCAGAGTGGGAGCCTTGATTCTAGTTTGTGAGCTAGTGGGACTGTGGGTCAGTTAACCTTGTCAGAGTGGGCGCCCTGATTCTAGTTTGTGAGCTAGTGGGACTGTGGGTCAACTAACCTTGTCAGAGTGGGCGCCCTGATTCTAGTTTGTGAGCTGGTGGGACTGTGGGTCAGTTAACCTTGTCAGAGTGGGCGCCCTGATTCTAGTTTGTGAGCTAGTGGGACTGTGGGTCAGTTAACCTTGTCAGAGTGGGAGCCTTGATTCTAGTTTGTGAGCTAGTGGGACTGTGGGTCAGTTAACCTTGTCAGAGTGGGCGCCCTGATTCTAGTTTGTGAGCTAGTGGGACTGTGGGTCAACTAACCTTGTCAGAGTGGGCGCCCTGATTCTAGTTTGTGAGCTGGTGGGACTGTGGGTCAGTTAACCTTGTCTGAGTGGGAGCCCTGATTCTAGTTTGTGAGCTAGTGGGACTGTGGGTCAGTTAACCTTGTCTGAGTGGGAGCCCTGATTCTAGTTTGTGAGCTAGTGGGACTGTGGGTCAGTTAACCTTGTCAGAGTGGGCGCCCTGATTCTAGTTTGTGAGCTAGTGGGACTGTGGGTCAACTAACCTTGTCAGAGTGGGCGCCCTGATTCTAGTTTGTGAGCTAGTGGGACTGTGGGTCAGTTAACCTTGTCAGAGTGGGCGCCCTGATTCTAGTTTGTGAGCTAGTGGGACTGTGGGTCAGTTAACCTTGTCTGAGTGGGAGCCCTGATTCTAGTTTGTGAGCTAGTGGGACTGTGGGTCAACTAACCTTGTCAGAGTGGGCGCCCTGATTCTAGTTTGTGAGCTAGTGGGACTGTGGGTCAGTTAACCTTGTCAGAGTGGGAGCC
Source organism: Oncorhynchus mykiss (assembly GCF_057628025.1). Lineage (NCBI taxonomy): Eukaryota > Metazoa > Chordata > Actinopteri > Salmoniformes > Salmonidae > Oncorhynchus > Oncorhynchus mykiss. The sequence goes on from NC_143047.1 coordinate 13,702,949, forward strand.
TTGATTCTAGTTTGTGAGCTAGTGGGACTGTGGGTCAGTTAACCTTGTCAGAGTGGGCGCCCTGATTCTAGTTTGTGAGCTAGTGGGACTGTGGGTCAACTAACCTTGTCAGAGTGGGCGCCCTGATTCTAGTTTGTGAGCTGGTGGGACTGTGGGTCAGTTAACCTTGTCAGAGTGGGCGCCCTGATTCTAGTTTGTGAGCTAGTGGGACTGTGGGTCAGTTAACCTTGTCAGAGTGGGAGCCTTGATTCTAGTTTGTGAGCTAGTGGGACTGTGGGTCAGTTAACCTTGTCAGAGTGGGCGCCCTGATTCTAGTTTGTGAGCTAGTGGGACTGTGGGTCAACTAACCTTGTCAGAGTGGGCGCCCTGATTCTAGTTTGTGAGCTGGTGGGACTGTGGGTCAGTTAACCTTGTCTGAGTGGGAGCCCTGATTCTAGTTTGTGAGCTAGTGGGACTGTGGGTCAGTTAACCTTGTCTGAGTGGGAGCCCTGATTCTAGTTTGTGAGCTAGTGGGACTGTGGGTCAGTTAACCTTGTCAGAGTGGGCGCCCTGATTCTAGTTTGTGAGCTAGTGGGACTGTGGGTCAACTAACCTTGTCAGAGTGGGCGCCCTGATTCTAGTTTGTGAGCTAGTGGGACTGTGGGTCAGTTAACCTTGTCAGAGTGGGCGCCCTGATTCTAGTTTGTGAGCTAGTGGGACTGTGGGTCAGTTAACCTTGTCTGAGTGGGAGCCCTGATTCTAGTTTGTGAGCTAGGCAGGCTACTGCCTGGGAAGGTCTCCCACTCAGAAGTACGAGATGGGGAGGGGGCGGTGGTAGGTTGACCTCAGGTCTCCCCACTGGAAGCCCGAGGTAGGGGGAGTGGGGGAATCTATCAAATAGCGCACATCTAACGTTGAACAGTACTAATTAGTAAAATCAGTCACACCACAAAATGCTACCAAATAAACCACAATTCATTCATAATACTGTGAATATATAGTGGGGGTTCGCCCAGGGGGCTATACAAGCTAGAACAGCCACTGCTGTTGATAGTGATTGATGCTAGACTGGAGGTACAAAGACAGAGGACATTGATTGTTATTATTTTCTGTGACAGTGTGCGATTCTGTAGCAGTTGATGTTGTGACTTCCTACCTGCCCCTCAGCAGGTGTTTACAGAACATTGGTGCTGTGAGATTAGAATATAAGGGCCTGCTTTGAAAAGGACAGTTAGACATTTTCTCTGCTTCTGTGGTGGAGGTGTCTCCCTGTTGTAACTTGTAATTAAACTGGATTGGTTTTGATTGACTTCATCAATGACTGCTCTCCTTTTTGTTCACCTGGAAATTCCGATTACAATAAGTATTTGTAAGGAAGAACTGAGATGGGCGTCTGCCAGTCGATCACTTAATTCCAAGTAGATTTGTGTAAGGTTAGATTCTCCAATTTTCTTATCGATCCCAAACTCCCCATAGTATCTGGAAAACAAACGTGGATCATTCGTTTCCACGTCATCTACATAAGTACAATAGTTATTAGTTATAAATAGGACTCATACACAACACTCACACTGTGGTTATTTAATAAACAATTTGTTTTACTCCAAAAACCCAGCAGCAGACTTTGAGAAGCCCGTCCTCCCAGGCTGTGATTAGAGGGAAGTTTAGAGAAGCAGATTTGAGAAGTCTCTGAAGAGCAGGGGAACTGTTATGAGATAGTACTGAAGCGTGGAACGGTAGACGCAGCAGCGCCCGCCGTCTCTCTCATGCTCGGGCTGTTCCAGGTGTCCTCACACGCCGCCAACGCAACCTGCCGTCTCCTGGGTGCGTGTGTGTGCGTCTGTCCAGGCTCAGGTACGCTATGCTGATTAAACCCACGGCTAAGCGCAAAAAGCGCCCGCCTGCTAGCGCCAATGACCCTGAATACACATATGGCTGTTTTGGGGAAAACAAATGGGCGGAAAATGGAATACACAAGCGCAGCTGGTACAGAGAAGAGGAGTAAAAAAAAATATCCTCATTCAGAGGAGCAACCAGCCGAGCCAAACACTGAAAGAGTCCGGGAGAGAGGATTTTTATGTTTTCTGTTCTGTGTGAGTGAGGGAATGAGTGTTGGAGTGTGTGTGGGGTGTGTGTGTGTATACCTTCCCACCATCTGAGAGTTGTTGTAGACCGGGACATTAGGCCTGTCGCTGCTGTTGTAGGGACCGAAGTGGCAGTTTGGAGCACCAAACCATTCATCAAAACCATGCTCCAGAGGTAGGCGATGAGCTCTGTGACCAAGATGCCTTAGGCCAGGAAAAAAAGATGGGGGAAGGAGAAACACAGAATTAGAATTGTCACTATTGTTACCACTTCAAATGAGATAAAAATGAATGGTGCCCACCACTTGCCGATGATCTTGTTGACGTAACCCTTCTTCTTCAGTACCTGTGGTAATAGAATTTTATCCTTTGAGATCCCTCCTACTATCTCCTGGGGTGTGTAGGCTGCAAAGGTCAGGGGTTACATTAATTTGTGGGGCAAAGCAGCAAGGAAAATATAACTCAAAAGAGAGACAGAGTGAGAGCTCACCATTCCTGGCATAGGCATTGGTGGTATAGAATGCATTTCTAACTGGTAATCGTCCTGTCAGAAGTGAAGCTCTGGCTAAGGAGTAATAGAATAAGAGACATCAACATCATGTTTTGATAAACTATTTAAATTATCAGCTGAATGAGTAGTTAATGTGGGAGAGGCTGCATGTGGTTTTACATAAAGTTCCACAGTATACAACTAGTCAGATCCAGGTTAAGCGAGCATTTTCTCAAGAAGCAGTGCAGCTTGGCGGGGTCGTGTTTCAGAGGACACACGGCTCTCGACCTTAGCCTCTCCCGAGTCCATACGGGAGTTGCAGCGATGGGACAAGACTGTAACTACCAATTGGATATCACAGAATCAGGGGGGAAAAAGGGGGTAGAAAATGAATAAATAATAAAAAAGAAATATATATATATATATATAAAAAGACAAATAAAAAAAAATGTGTGCAAAGCTGTCATCAAGGCAAAGGGTGGCTATTTTGAAGAATCAAAAATCTCAGACATATTTTGATTCATTTAATAGTTTTTTGGTTACTACATGATTCTATATGTGTTATTTCATAGTTTTAATGTCTTCACTATTATTCTACAATGTAGAAAATAGTATAAATTAAGAAAAACCCTTAAATGAGTAGGTGTGTCCAAACTTTTAACTGGTACAGTATGTATGAACCGAGTTGAGCTTTGCATTTGGGTTTTGCGTCAGGCTATATTTTCAAATACAAATATATACACTGCTCAAAAAAATAAAGGGAACACTAAAATAACACATTCTAGATCTGAATGAATGAAATATTCTTATTAAATACTTTCTTCTTTACATAGTTGAATGTGCTGACAACAAAATCACACAAAAATGATCAATGGAAATCAAATTGATCAACCCATGGAGGTCTGGATTTGGAGTCACACTCAAAATTAAAGTGGAAAACCACACTAGAGGCTGATCCAACTTTGATGTAATGTCCTTAAAACAAGTCAAAATCGAGGCTCAGTAGTGTGTGTGGCCTCCACGTGCCTGTATGACCTCCCTACAACGCCTGGGCATGCTCCTGATGAGGTGGCGGATGGTATCCTGAGGGATCTCCTCCCAGACCTGGACTAAAGCATCCGCCAACTCCTGGACAGTCTGTGGTGCAACGTGGCGTAGGTGGATGGAGCGAGACATGATGTTCCAGATGTGCTCAATTGGATTCAGGTCTGGGGAACGGGCGGGCCAGTCCATAGCATCAATGCCTTCCTCTTGCAGGAACTGCTGACACACTCCAGCCACATGAGGTCTAGCATTGTCTTGCATTAGGAGGAACGCAGGGCCAACCGCACCAGCATATGGTCTCACAAGGGGTCTGAGGATCTCATCTTGGTACCTAATGGCAGTCAGGCTACCTCTGGCGAGCACATAGAGGGCTGTGCGGCCCCCCAAAGAAATGCCACCCCACACCATGACTGACCCACCGCCAAACCGGCCATGCTGGAGGATGTTGCAGGCAGCAGAACGTTCTCCACGGCGTCTCCAGACTCTGTCACGTCTGTCACATGTGCTCAGTGTGAACCTGCTTTCATCTGTGAAGAGCACAGGGCGCCAGTGGCGAATTGGCCAATCTTGGTGTTCTCTGGTAAATGCCAAAAGTCCTGCACGGTGTTGGGCTGTAAGCACAAGCCCCACCTGTGGACGTCAGGCCCTCATACCACCTTCATGGAGTCTGTTTCTGACCGTTTGAGTAGACACATGCACATTTGTGGCCTGCTGGAGGTCATTTTGCAGGGCTCTGGCAGTGCTCCTCCTGCTCCTCCTTGCACAAAGGCGGAGGTAGCGGTCCTGCTGCTGGGTTGTTGCCCTCCTACGGCCTCCTCCACGTCTCCTGATGCACTGGCCTGTCTCCTGGTAGCGCCTCCATGCTCTGGACACTACATTGACAGACACAGCAAACCTTCTTGCCACAGCTCGCATTGATGTGCCATCCTGGATGAGCTGCACTACCTGAGCCATTTGTGTGGGTTGTAGACTCAGTCTCATGCTACCACTAGAGTGAAAGCACCGCCAGCATTCAAAAGTGACCAAAACATCAGCCAGGAAGCATAGGAACTGAGAAGTGGTCTGTGGTCCCCACCTGCAGAACCACTCCTTTATTGGGGGTGTCTTGCTAATTGCCTATAATTTCCACCTGTTGTCTATTCCATTTGCACAACAGCATGTGAAATTTATTGTCAATCAGTGTTGCTTCCTAAGTGGACAGTTTGATTTCACAGAAGTGTGATTGACTTGGAGTTACATTGTGTTGTTTAAGTGTTCCCTTTATTTTTTTGAGCAGTGTATATATAAATGGGAGCTCACCCTGGATATTGTGATTAAGCCACGTACCATTTCAGTATATGATTACATTTGTAATTAACATTCAGTGGCTGAATCCTTTAATACCCTCTCCGTGGCGTTAATACAAATAGCCAGGTATGATGCACTTGGCTTCCTTCAGGCACTCACATCACACACACACATATGAGATAAGCAATTGATTAGGTCTTATTTGCTTAAATATTAATTAGAAAAAAGAAAAGGGTCGATCTATTTTGCATAACACGTTCATTCAAATTCCCAAATTAGGTATCATTAGCATATTTCAATAGTGTATTATCCCTATTAGCATAATGAGTCTTCTCCCCTCTATCACCCAGACACACACAGCTTAGGCTTCTGATGTATGCATCACATTGTTTCAAAAGGCTTTTGAAGGATTCCTGGCTGCACCTACCACCAACCTCTCACCCAAATCCCACTTCATCACAGTGACGTTATCATCACTGCAACTATTCCTCTCCAATGACAATATTATTGAATTGTCATCATTGATTGTCGCACTGACAGTCAGGTTCACACCAGCTTTCCAGACTATGAATTCAAGAGGATTGGGATTTTAATCAAGTATTACATGTATGTAGCTGACACTGACATGGAGAGCAGAGGGGGTTAGCTGTGTAGAAGTTGGGGAACAGCATCCCCTGGGCAACCATGAAGTCAATGTTTGGGGTCTCAGAGGGCTGGCCAAACACCCCCACATCTCTCCAGCCCATCTAAACATTAGAGGAACAAGCTGTCAAATGACAGTGGATCAGAGAAATGGTTGCCATTTCCTGACAGAGACCAAATACCAAGCACATGTTTGCATGCTGTGTAGTATTTTATGTCAATATGTGTCAAGTATACGTGGCATATAATCAGAGCAGACACAGCCTTTCCATTTGAGTAATCATGCCACAGGTTTTTAGAAATCATTATGAAAAAGTATCATGCCACAAAAGTAACACTCCTCAAACTAAACCTACATCAACATCTTACGTCATCCATAAGAATGATGACAATGCTCGGAGTCGACTTGTTTGAAGGATTATCTGCCCAAATACCACATATTAAACTACAAAACAATATGAAAGTTTGAATTGGACAGACATCTATTGCAGTGATCACATGATAACACATTCAGGAAGCACATGACGAGTTCTCATTGTTTGCTTTCACGAGCGTTTTTAGCGCAACACTTGCGCATATTCAAATGGCGAAGCTGACTTTACTGCCCGATGTAGTCAAGCTTGAAAACACATTTTTGGATCGATTAAAATATGTATAATAAGTCCCGTTGTTTTACATAAACTGTTACACAAAATCAAAGTTAAGTTATCTTACTTGTCTTTATCTATCACACAGTCACGTGATACGTCTTGGCAGGCACAGCAGACATAATTCCAAGATGGCGGTCTGTATTGCTGTCATCGCTAAAGAGGTAAAATGAAACAAGAACGCTATTTACATCGACATTTGAATTTCGTTTTTGTATGTACTAGCCTATAAGGGGATACATAGTCAGTTGTACACCTGAATGCACTCAACTGAAATGGGTCTTCCGCATTTAACCCAACCCCTCTACGAAACCTGAGTGTTGACTGTGATGCTATAAGGCTAGGTAACGTTAGTAGGTAGCCAACTGGACTAACTAGATACATTGAGTATGGTTTATCGTAGAGTTCATTTGAGAGACAAGCATGCAATAATAACGCATCAAGTCAGACTTCAGGTGAAAGGTCCGGACGTAGATAGCTATTCGTATTCAATTAATATGCAGACAGCTAGCAGATCACTGCTGTTCTTCAATCTTGGTCCAAACCACAGAATGTTGAAGTTTTTTTCTAGCCAAACACACCCAATGTTAACAAACCAGCTCATCATTAAGCCCTCAGGTGTATGTATTGGGCTGGAACAAAAAGCTTGCCCACCCTCAACCTGTGGTCCAGCACCATAGACATTCTATCTTCAAGTATTTGGCCAGTTATATACATGATCTTTTGTGGTGAATTTAGGCTTTATGGAAGGTTGCACTAATTAATTCTCTATTCTGTTAGAATTATCCTCTGTACATCCGAAGTGTACCCATACAGAATGAATTGAAGTTCCACTACACGGTGCATACCTCTCTGGATGTGGTGGAGGAGAAGATTTCAGCAGTCGGCAAAGCAATGGCAGACCAGAGAGAGCTTTACCTTGGGTTGCTGTACCCAACTGAGGACTACAAAGTGTATCCTTCTCATATGATAATTGTATATTACACTCCTGTCTGCATGTTTTTTCTCCTAATTGAAAATATTCTCCTTTACCGACATACCAGATATGGCTATGTGACAAACTCCAAGGTGAAGTTTGTCATTGTTGCGGACTCGTCAAACACATCTCTGCGGGACAATGAGATTAGAAGTGTAAGTCAACCCCTGACTCTGTATGGTTCTCTTATGTTATCTTAATGGCTTTCAGGGGAATCTGATTGCTTCAGTTTATGGTCATTTTGAAACTACTTAAGTTGTTTCCTTCAGATGTTCAGAAAGCTACACAACTCATTTACTGATGTGATGTGCAACCCATTCTACAATCCTGGGGACACCATTCAGTCCAAGTAAGTTATCCCTACCACAGTGTCAGTTATGCAATGGTGTATCTATCAAAATTGCTATTGTCTGATTGACCTTTTTTTCCTCCAGGGCATTTGACAGTATGGTGTCTGCAATGATGGTGCAAGCTAGCTGATATTGTCCTCCTGAACATCTGTACATAATTTCCTGAAACCTTTTTGTGTTGTCTCATAATAAACTGTCCATTAGAACCTCTCATTTACACCATTTCAAAGAAGCACTATCAAGTGTAATTCATTTATTAATTTCTAAAGCAAAAATTGTTTGACATTATATACAGTGATAAACATTGAGCTATGTACTTGAAGCAAACTGCCAATTGCATGTCAATATAGTTAAGCCAAAAGAAAGCCAATCACAATTCAAATTGTATCATTTGTGCTATACTTACAAGCTCAATAGCCACACCAACAGAGTGATCTGATCAAAACATCCTTACAAAAAAAAGTATCTGACATGGCAAATGGCTGTGCAGTCAAACAGTTCTTGGGGTAAATCATTAAAAGAAACTGTGCTCAACTAAAATAAACCACCATAGGCACATTCTTTTACAGTAATAAGCAGCAAACCAAGGCTGGCCTCCCATTCCCCCTACAAGACGACAAAATGGCCATTGCAAAGTCTGACTTTTTATGGAGGCTGTTAACAAAAGATGCCATATGACTTAATTCAATGAGGTTGAAATCTGTGCTTGTCTCAATTTCTGCCCATTAACATGCATGGAAAATAATTTGCAAATGAGTAGAAACGAGCAAGTCACGATTTCCTGAAATTCACATTCCATGTTTATTAAACAATCACTTGAATCCAGACGTGATTCAGTAGTGTTGCTGCGGGTGCATGTGTCCAGTGTGCCCTGGCCTCGAGTGGTCAGTGGGTGGGGTTATGAGGAGAAGGCATGGGTGCCGTTTAGGGCCCTGCTCACGGTGCTCAGGAACCCCCCAGTGTCTCTTCCCAGCTGGGGGCCCGTAGGGGTGTGGTGAGACTGACCTGGCTGGGCCAATGTTGTATCGGAACCTGCCTTGTTGATACCCATTGTATCTGGGTGGGTGGAAACCTCGTCCCCTGGATCGAGGACCTCTGTGAATCCCCCTGTCCGTGGTGCTGATTCCTGGCATGTTGGTCCTTTTAGGCAATACCTGCAATCCAAAGGCCACAGAAACAACCTAAAAGACCTGGAATAATTTACAGTTAACAGGAACACTTCATTCAGCTCAATTTATTAATGAATGTGCAACTTCATCAAATCAAGTGTTTTGAGTTTAGAATTCAGGTTTCCATTCCTACTAACCTTTATGACTCGGTCTCTGAATACCGTCTCATCCAGGCTCATGGCAGTCTGCACTGAGTCCCTGTCATGGAACTCAATATATGCAAAACTGGGAGAAAGAAAGTTGTCAACTTATACACAATAACATACTCAAATTGTAATCAGAACATACAAAATGTCCAAGAAACAAATAAAATGGTGCATAAACTATTTGTAATTGGACTTTGCATTAAAACTGGATGTCCCACGTGATGGGCTGAATAGTTAAACTCACCCCTTGGGATGGCCAGAGAATTTGTCACAAAGGATGGTTACTCTGTTGACAGGACCACAGCCATTGAAATGGATCTCCAACTCATCTGCAGTGGCACCATACTCCACCTGTTTAGTGTCCATAAAATATCAGTCTATGCATGAGGACCCTCAGTTACTTTGTGGATATCGTATCAAATATGAATTGTGTATAACTTGACATGAATGCTAAAGGTAAATGTAGACATTAATAAAAAGTAAACCTTACATTCCCCACATAGACAGATCTGTTGTCAGCATCTATCCTTTCCTCATGGGTCATTGTATAGAACATTCCTGCTGTTTTGAACAGAAGAGAACACTGGAGCATATTGCACACGACAAATCAAAAGACAGCAAACACAAAGCAACTAATTACAACACCTAGAGGAACTGTGGACTAGTTAGATATATTAATCAAGAGGTGTTTGCAAAAAGACACTAGAGTGACAGCCCCATTCCATCAGAGGAAGGGATAACCTGAAATAGAGGCTGCCGGGCCTTGGGCAATGAGGATACCCTTCTGGAACGCTGCGGCTCACTGCTCATCTCATTGGGCAATGATGTGAGCCAGCCCAGTAGATGGGCTCAGGTGTGGGCCAGCTGGCTAGGCTGAACAGGAGCTCACCTGCCTGGATCTGGCTTTCTGTTGCCTCATAATGCACTGCTCTCAGCCGCTCCTCCTCCTCCATCTCTTGCACCCGTGCCTTGATGGCTTCGAACTCCTATATGGAAAGGGAAATGCCAAAACATCTGAAACATGCAGTATCATAACGACTATGCAGTATGAGACAATAAAAAATTAAAATAAACTTTCAGACAACATGAAAACATGTCTGAAACGCATCAGATGAGCAAGTGCCTTGAGGTTTCGGGTTCTAATGTGGCAGCGGGCCCACATATGCCTAGCATCTCAGTGGCCTATATGAGCAGCTGTCTTAAGTAACGTTAGTTTGAGGATGCAATTATATTGTTGTTCAGAACCACACATGCTGCTGCCACATTACGCAGGCGCGCCCCAGTGGATGGATAGATTGTGGCAAGATAATGCAGTTTAAAACATACAAAACTGCTATATCAATCAGGTAACATAGGTGGGACATAGCATATGTGCTGCAGTAATAATACAAATAGGCTACCTGGAATATCCCTAAACCCTACATTACGTAGCCTACAATCATTTGCGCATTCAAGAAAAAAAAAAAAAAAAACAGTAGGCTAGCCTGCAAATTGTATCACGCAAGGCCGAATGCAATTGTCTTATGTTCTTACATACCGGGTCCTCCATGTAATGATCTCCCGCGAGCTCGCCTTCTATGTACATATCTTGCCTTTGCTCCGCCATATTCAGTGGTCAACAGCAGACACCAAACCCATGCCCGCGGACGCCACTTCAATGCCCGCGACGTCGCTCTCTTGTAGCCAGTCCAGTGTAGGAGACTCCAATGCAATCGATGTTTTCTTTAATCACTAATCCGATTTTGATAAGCCTAATAAATGTAGCCTATATACAGAAGGTTGTTTGGGTTAAATAAAAATATCTTCCCGCGGACGGAATCTACCCACGCCTGGTTGCTTACCTGTCTGTCCAATATGACGAGGGGGAATGTCAATTAATTATCACCTGTCTGTGCATCACATGTTTGTGGGCTCGCCCCATCAGTTGTTGAATGGGCATTTTATAAAAAATAAAAATGAATCTATAAGGTATCATTTTATTTTCATAAATGTCACCATGTAATTATCGTGTGGTTTCAATGCGAACTGCTATTGATTATAATGTCAGGATAAAGTGACTTGTCCAAATGCTGCCCGTACCTCATGCTGGAACACGCTGTGAATAATCCCCCTCTATGGGCTATGTGAAATATAATGAAAATAACAGTAAAAAGCCTGTTGTGGTCTTTATCTACGATTGACCTTAATGTTAACCTAACATTTGTTTCCGTCCCACAGAGGGTGTCTGAATGTCCGAAGTAGCCTAATCCTATTGGACTCAGTCACCTGTGTACTTCAATGATTCTGCTGGTACATATACAGTTACCTTTACAAATGCCATTTTAAAATCTATCAGATTATAGTGGCATTCAAACTCAGTTGAGACCCCATTTTTCCCCCAATAATTTCTCGCGACCCCACCCACCCCAAAAATAATAATGACACAACATAAAATTGGGTAAATTTCTATTTTTACATCAACAAATTCATTGCAATTTCATTTCTTATCAAAACGAAAAGAAATCAATAAATACATTTACTAAAAAAAATGTATTTATCAAATTATCTTTCTCAAAAACGTTTGTATAGGCTTATTGTCCCATACTGTAGTCTTAAATGTTATATATGTACACACACAGTACACTGAACAAAAATATAAATGCAACATACAACAATTAAAAAAAAATTCATTATACCCTAATCTATGGATCTCACATGACTGGAAATACAGATATGCATCACAGATACCAACAACAACAAAAAGTAGGGGTGTGGATCAGAAACTCAGTCAGTATTTGGTGTGACCACCATTTGCCTCATGCAGCACGACACACCTCCTTTGCATAGAGTTGATCAGGCTGTTGATGGTGGTCTGTGGAATGTAGTCCCACTCCACTTCAATAGCTGTGCATAGTTGCTGGATATTGGCGGGAACTTGAACACGCTGTCATACACGTTGATCCAGAGCATCCCAAACGTGCTCAATTGGTGACATGTCTGGTGAGTATGCAGGCCATGGAGGAACTGGGACATTTTCAGCTTCCAGGAATTGTGTACAGATCATTGTAACATGGGGCTGTGCATTATCATGCTGAAACACGAGGTGATGGCAGCGGATGAATGGCACGGCAATGGGCCTCAGGATCTCATCATGGTATCACGATAAAATGCAATTGTGTTTGTTGTCCGTAGCTTATGCCTGCCCATACCATAATTCCACCGCCACCATAAGGCATTCTGTTCACAACGTTGACATCAGCAAACCGCTCGCCCACACAACGCCATACTCGCTGTCTGTCATCTGCCCGGTACAGTTGAAACCTTGATTAATCCGTGAAGAGCACACTTCTCCAGCATGCCAGTGGCCATCGAAGTTGAGCATTTTCCCACTGAAGTCAGTTACAACGCCAAACTCCAGTCAGGTCAAGACCCTGGTGAGGACGACAAGCACACAGATGAGTTTCCCTGAGACGGTTTCTGACAGTTTATCCAGAAATCTTTGATTGTGCAAACCCACAGTTTCATCGTGGCTGGTCTCAGACGATCTCACAGGTGAAGAAGCCGGGTGTGGAGGTCCTGGGCTGTGGTTGTGAGGCCGGTTGGACATACCGCCAAATTCTCTAAAACAACATTGGCTTATGGTAGAGAAATGAACATTCAATTCTCTGGCAACAGCTCTGGTGGACATTCCTGCAGTCAGCATGACAATTGCACAATTGCAAACTTGAGACATCTATGGCATTGATTGTGTGACAAAACTGCACATTTTAGAGTGGCCTTTTATTGTCCCCCAGCACAAGGTGCATCTGTGTAATGATTGTGCTGTTTAATCAGCTTCTTGATATAACCACCTGTCAGGTGGATGGATTATCTTGGCAAAGGAGAAATGCTCACTAACAGGGATGTAAACAAAATTGCACTACATTTGAGAGAAATAAGCTTATTGTGAGTAAGGAACATTTCTGGGATCTTTTATTTCGGCTCATAAAACATGGGACCAACACTTTACATGTTGCCTTTATATTTTTGTTCAGTGTATTTACATTTTGTTGACCCCACTGCAGTTCCCGGTCGCGACCCCGACCTTTAATACCACTACACCAAAATATGATTTTCCAACTTACCTGTGCAGCACTATTTCATTATGATGCTGAAATAAGGATTTTTGATTCAGAAAATCAGGAAACATGATTAATATTTCATTTCATTTTTAATTACGCAGTTACATAGCTCAACACAGACGATAACCTGAATTAGAATGTTTACAGCTTCACACATCCAACATAGCGCACAGTTAAAGAAGGGGAATAGCAAAAAGGGAAGGAAAGCATGCAATAAATAAATAAAAATCAGAATTAAATTATTCTGGCACAGTTCACTTCATCTAAAGAATGGTAATAGGACTCTTAAAGAGGAAAATAATATTTTCTTCAAAGCGCCAACCTTTCGAACAGAAACTTTTTTTTCTGTAATAATGTATTGCACAATACAGTATATAATGCTTCCCTACACATATAAAACCAAGTCTTTGTTTGTCTTGAAATAATAATGTAAAAAAAACAACTAATAAAAACACTTTCATCCCTACCATAACTTGGGGAGACCAAGTGCTGTATCAACTTTTGCCATCTCAGCTTTGTATCAGTGCGGGCTTCACAGGGCAATCAATCACTGAAATCAGATGAGCCAAGAAACTCCATTGATAGATTGGTGGTAAATGGTTAGGGAGAGGCTGATGCCAACATGCTAGTATTTGCCATCGAAAACACAGAATTTGCCCTCTTCATGTATGCCGTATTAAAAACCTAAAGAGATAATAAAGTGGTCTGTATTTGTGAATAAATGACAGTCTTTATCTATATATAAGCGGTGGAAACTTCCAGGCTTTGTAGATTTCACATCAGAGGCAGGAACAGTCCTCCTATTACCCCATTATGACATCACAGGGCATGAATGAAATAGAACGCTCCACACACAGTTGGTCTTCCATTATTCCATGTCCAGAACATGAATCCTTTCCTCAGAGCCCATACCACTTTAGGAACCTTGTTTCTCTTGTCTGGTCATAGAAAAAGATAATTAGTTAAACCTTCTCTCCAGTGGGTCACACAGAACAGGAGCTCAGCATGCTAACTCTACTTCAGATGTCCTTTCAGTGACAGCTTACATGGCCAAATGTTCAACAGCACCAACCACTGTACAGACCTGCCCAAATAACATGTGCCCCAATGCTGGGCTTAAAAAGGGACAGCGGAGAAAGAGAGAGATGGTGTGATTGATATTACAAACAACATTTTTTTTTGGTCAATAAAAATAGTATTTGCCACAAGTTGTGACAAATGAAAGAGTTATTGTGTTTCAGGGTTGATTCGCAGACAAGCAAAGCACACAGAGAGCATTAAAGGATAATGTGTATTGAAATGTCATTAAAACCTACAGTAATGTTGTGGCTAATATGGTGGGTGAGTTCACTCTGTCTTTCCCTCTCAGTGCACTGCTACATCTTTAGAATTCTCTGCCATTATTCTGACTGAGATGTTTCATTAAAGCTCTGAAGGTTCAAGTAGTTTGTACAGAGAAACTGTGAAAAGAGAAAAACAAGTACACACACACACACACACCATGCAATTATTACGTCTGTAAGCAAGGCTTAGGAAGAAAACTCAAAGCAATCATTACGCATTCCAGAGATGTTTCTGTAGTCTTATCTGAGGCATTAGATATGTAGAAACAAGCGCTTTGATTGCTTGAATAAATAATCTACAAATCTCCACCTTCACAGATGCGTTGGTTGTTTGTTTTTGTCTTGTGCTTTGAGCATGTGTTTATTTCAGACACTTTGGTTAACAGGTATAGTTGGCCTCAAGCCTCCTTATTTCTGGTCTTACTCGACACAATTTCAAAATCTACCGCCGTGCAGAAATACTTTGGTCTGTGCTTTATTTGTTTTGGACTACAAATGTAATGGTTTAACGTTCAGCTTGGGTATGGAAGGAATTACTGTATATCGAACCCTGGACAGTGTAGTACACGTAGAGAGTCTAGAATCAAAATCATCTGAGTGTTCCTCCTTTGATCACTATTTCTGACTGACAGAGTTGAGGTGCGAAAATATACACATAGTACAGTTATCAGTATTAGATCTTTCGGGTTTGTTTCCTATTTGCTCTGATGTTTGTGTGAGTTTGCATGTCTGCTCGCAGCCCTGCTCCCAAAGCTCAGTGACCTCTCCCAGTCATGTGCTGCAGGGTCACAGGAGGTAGCTTGTGGTGGGTCAGGAGACAGGAGGGATGTTCAGGTGGGGGTTAAAGAGCAGAGGGCTGAAGAGGTTTAGAAACACAAACAAGCTGAAGTCATTTCAATACACCGGTAATAACATACGACACACATATACACGCAGATGCAGGGTACCTCGCAGCTTATCACACTTGGAACAATTTATATATTACTTTTCGATACTGACATATAGGAAAATAGATCATGTGATAACTTAAACACACTGTCAACGCTAATAGACGTCCAATCGTTTCTCCGTCAATATGTCACTCTAGGTTTTAAATGCGAAAGAGCCTGGCAGACCATACTTTTAACAGTACAAGATAAAACAACACAAAAGCTCCTTCAAGTTTGGTCCATTTTAGAGTTATGTGGCCAATTGGTTCGGGATTATTATATCATTCATATGAACATGGCAGGTACAGTCCTTATTTAATGCTATGTTTGAAAGCCATTTGAGTGTGTAATTATAACTTAATGATGTTTTAACTTCAATATAGCTTGTGATGACATTACTGTATGAGATGGCATTCCTCCCTGTTAGTCTGTGATTGTGAAGACATCTGTTCCAACTCTCCCAGGTTCTGAGTCCTTTTTGCCTTGCTAGGATCCTAACCCTACATGAGGATAAATGACTGAGACTGCATCGTCACAAACTAATCTATGGACAGGGTAAGAAAAAATAACCAGTGAAATGATTGGGCAGTATCACGGTTAGGTTAAGCTTCAGACTTCCAGACCAGTGTGTAGGCTTTTGTTTTGGGGGCAGCTCACACGGTTTTTAGTGTAAAAGGTGGCCCACTGCAGTGGCACTTCAGCCCAATGGATGGCAATGTTTCACAGATAACTTTTTGGGCATAAATTCTTGCGTTTTAAATCCAATATCCAGAGTAGTGGAGTAATTTAGCCTCATGCTAGGACGCTTTTAGAATCCATGTGTGATAAGCCTCTCTTTCTCCTCTTTAAAACCATCCTCTTGGGCCTGTCATGAGAGCTATAGCTGGCTCCTCCTGAAGGGAGTCAGAGCTGTACGCTGCCATCAATTATAGGGGGAGCTATAAGAACTGTGACTCCAGAAGAAAACCACTATCGCTGCCAACATCCCTCCTCATAACATCTTTTTGAGATTACTCACTCAGCAGACTTTGCTAATCTGGTAGAAAAGAAGGATTTATGAGAAATGAAAATGCCTTTGATTAAAAAATGAACTGGAAAGAAATCATATTCTGGACATTGTACATTACTTTAAAGGTTTCTGATATTTGGCAAACACATTTTTGGACCTCTTTAAATACTATGTACATTCACATTAAGTTACTGATGTTATTTTAAATATATTTATATGTATCTATATTATATGACCCCTATGGGTAGTTGCTGAGGTTTCATTCAGTAGCTGAATTCTCTTCATATTGCACCTCTGTCCTCTCACTGTCTTACAATGCGAGCAATATAAAATATTCTACAAGAGGATTTTCTTTTCATTGATAAAGATACAACAAATTTAACAATAAGTACAACATGGGGTTTTCTGTCCTAGAGTGTCTTAGCTCCTGCTTCAATGTTCAGCCCATACTTAAAAAGAAGAAAAGTCCCTCTTTCTGAAAACGCACAAGGGCAGCACAGGTGGACACAGAGACCATTTTTTGTTGTTGCGAGAAACAAAGAAAGGAATATCTACAAGCAGGTTTGATCCCTTCCCAGATATCTGCTCAGAGGTTATGTCCAAAGGGGGTAGCGTTGACTGAGGGACAAGAGAGTTTTAGGGAGGAACATACAGGAAAGTGAGGGGGGGAGGTAGAAAGAGAGAGAGAAGAGAACTGAGTCTACACCACTTATGAGGCTCGTTAGTCTGTTTGTCATGCTTTGGAAAAGGAGGGTGAAAATGTACGACTCACTGAAATGTATCCTCTTGATAGAGTTAAAAAAAAAACATAATTAGGAACAAAAGTCTTGTCTGTACTGTACAATGCTTGCTTGGACAGGTTCTCAGTTTTTTTAGGTTATTTTTGGCAGTTCCAATGCCTTTCATCTTCTTTTTGAGTAGCTGCTTCTTTGTCCATTCCGTTGCCATTCACATAAATCACTGTCACATTCAGTGGTTGGTCCTTCCATTTCAATTGTCTTTTGTGGCAGGCGTTTCCAAATGTTTGCTCTGGATTTCTCTCTCTGTGGATCACTGTGGGTATTTTCAGGCTGACAGAGGCCAGTACACTCAATATAGAGTTTTTGTGTGACTTGTTGCTCTATAGCCGTTATCTCCCAGGGCTTTGCTGCTGAGGAGGTGAAGTTGTTTGCGTTTGGTTACAAGATGAGTGCTTCTCCTTGTCTCTTAGTAACTTTGGCAGTGTAATAAAAAGGTTTGGATCATGTTTTTTCCCTTCCTCTTTGAATTCATTTGGGTTCACATCGGTACAGAGAGGTGAGTCCGGTGTCATTTTCTTGGCTCGCTAGCAAGGTAGTTAACTTTTTTTAAATCATTATTATTTGTTTTGAATATTTGGACTTTTCTTTGTCTTCCTAAAAGCCCAAAAATAAATCATCGGATAAATAATTAGCCGTATTATGGAAGAGCTTCTGAGGAATAAATCGCACCATGAGTGTATCTTATCCCCTCTCCTCCATCAGAAGAGGGGTTTCCTGACTGGTGTCTGGCTTCTTAGATAGGGGACCTCAATCAGGACATGTCCATGGCCCAGTACACAGCCTGTTCTATAGACGCATCTATCTATCCATCTCTCAGAGGTCTGGGCTGATAGTGCACATGCTGGGGGTTAAGAGTCATCCCACTCCTGCTGCGTTAAAGGGAAATCCTCTCCAAGTGCTAAATTTAGATATCTCTTCTTCACAATACGTGTACCATAACGAGTCCCATGCAATGCAAGCCCCCGACATACACAGGCGTTGACTGGGCTTATGTTACTGAGGCCACGTGTTGGTCTGGCATATAACAAAGCTTATCTTCACACGACATTATCAGAGTTCAATAACCAAGTATGCTGTTTTTTGTTGTTGTAATTTGACTTTAAGAGAGGGAGTTCTGCCTCTGCATTGGTTTATTTTGAGCATACAGTAAAGTAAGCCCTAGCCATGCTAAACACAACAGTGGACCCCTTGACCAGTTTTCGAGTTTGACAGGGAGAAAGTCTGTGCGGCTGAGAGACAGTCAGAACGTGTTTTGGGGGGAGGTTGAGGAGTTGAGAAAACAAGGCCTTCAGGTAGCTAAGAAGTAGTCGGCGGTGCAGGATTCATGGACCACTACAGATGCAGTACAGAAGAAGGAAAGGGCGCAGATCGATGATCTGTTTGTTAAGGATGGATGGCAGCTGTACTGTAGCGTCAGTGGGAGTGACTGGGCGTGGCAGGGCGGGGTCAGCGAGAGGTGGCGTCCAGCAGTGCAGGGGTCGCTGGGGTGGTGGAGCGTGAGGCACTGCTGGAGCTAGCCTCCTTAGGACTCCCGGAGAGACTGCCTCCCCCACCACCGCTGGTCTGGCCGGGCAGGGAGAGTGGACCAGGGGGGGTGCTCTCTGAGTGTGTAGGGGGTGCGCTGGAGGACGGGGTGCCCAGAGGAACACTGCTGCCCCCGGGGAGGCCCTGTAGACCCTGGCCACAGACGTGGTGGTGCTTCTCCCAGTCTTTGTGCTGGCAGAAGGAGCCGCAGTAGCGTGCCGTGTTGCAGCCACTGCACGTCTCACTGGCCTTGCGTCCACAGTTCCAGCAGCTCTGGAGAGACAGTGGGAAGAAGGCATAGAGTTGATAAAATAAATCTCTGGTCGTCAACCTGTTATTTTATTATACAAATATCATTGTTACCACTTTTCAAATACTGTCATGCTATCACAGCTGAAGTGTTTCATGTTCTGGGCAACAAATTCCCACATTTATTTTCTGGGGCTACAAATGCCCCAAACCACTAGGTGGACTGTCATGTCCTGTCTTGTCCTGGCCTGTCCTGTCTTGTCCTGGCCTGTCCTGTCTTGTCCTGGCCTGGCCTGGCCTGTCCTGGCCTGTCCTGGCCCTGACACTGTTGCTCCAACCATCCGCTTGTGGCTGCTGTTATTCAAACAAGCGGCTGGAGTCACTCTTTAATAGTGAAATGAAAACATGGTGTTGACACAGACCAGGTGCAGCCAGCTGTGGCTCACATTAACACCACGACCAGACAGTGTCCTGTTTAAGATATACACATTCTGTGCAGAATATGGGATTTTGATAGAGAATTGATAGGTTGAACACTGCTCCAGGCACTGTGAAAATCTGTTGCTCTGTGCAGAATCTGTCTGGGTGGCCGAACACATACATTACATTGAGGACCCTGGCTTGTATAGAACTGGTGAATGAGCTGTTACTGAGAAGCAAATGTTGATGGTGGTGGGGTGGGGGGCATGTTATGAAGTGTGTGTGACTGTAAGTCATGTGAAGAGAAGGTGTGTGTGACAGGACTATTTTGAGGAAGTGTTACTGTGCGGTCTAAAATAAGTGAGTTAGCTGTGTGACAGGTTGTTTTGTAAAACGGGTGGTTGGTGGGTTGAGGAGACACGATTGATTGTGAGTTTGAGGTTTGGAATGTGACAGTGTGCTTTGTGATGCAGTGCAGCAGTGTGTGCCTCTGTTTACTGACAGTAGGGTGAGGAGTGTATCACTCTTTATGCCTGCTGCTGTGCTGTGGTATGTTACAGTGTGGGGCATGGGGTCCACTCTTGGGAAAAAGGGTTCCAAAAGGGTTATTCGGCTGTCCCCATAAGAGATACATTTTTTGTTCCAGGTAGAACCCTTTTTGGTTCCATGTAGAACCCTCTGTGTTCTACCGGGAACCAAAAAGGGTTCCTAAAATGGGGACAGCCGAAGAACACTTTTAGGGTTCTAGATAGCATCTATTTTTCATTAGGGCTATTTATACTCTGCGGAGACGGACCCTAAGGGTCGTAGCAGAATGTAGCAATGTCGTTTTTCATCTCAAAAGAGGTGGCTCCTTGAAAATTGTAACGCGCTGTATCATTCCCTGTGTAGTCATGGGGGCAATTGGCAATGAAGCTTGCTTGGTTCCTTGATTTGATCTATAGGCTATGCATCAAAGTAGCATGGATAAATTAGTATAATCTCAGCGACTGTTCAAACAATAAACCAAACAACATTATAGCCTTTTTAGAACCCCCCCAATGTATTGTGTTTAGAAGTAATAACTTAACTATTGATTCCAGGCTATTGTTAAAAACAGCTGAGAGATTTTAGCTTTTTTTCTGTGACCAAAACATGATGACATTCTATGTTTAGCTGATATGGGAGTGAATACATTGAAGCGGTATATCAAATTGGGATAATTTTACAGGTTACAGAGGCAAGTATAAGAATTTTTGCCAGGGTTTATAATTGAATTATAAATCTGATAATTTCACATGGCGATGTGTGAAGCTAAAAACCCAGATTGAACAATGAGACAGATATTTCTCCGGATGTATAAATGTGAAGCATCTGCTTGGCGTTTCCACTCACTTCCAAATATGGTATTGAGAGGAAGCCCAGTGGCCGGCAGTGGGAGAAGATGGAAAAAAATTGATCTGGCAGACATTCTGCAAATTTTCTCATCGATGAAACATTTGATATCAATAGTTTTCTGTTCCCAAAACTACAATCTGTTACGAACAGAGTGGACAAAGTTTTATAGACTTTGTCAAAGTTTGAAAAAATTGCGTTGTTTAGAAGGAGTGCAAAGGCGAATTGAGTTATTGCATACGCACACTTCACAGAGTAGGCGCTCCCTAACGGAAATATGCACCTGTATGCTAGAACGCGCCAATAGGATCTCGCTAGCTCGTGCTTGGCTCTGCCTACCTCCATGCTTGTTCTACCCACTATAACTCTTTTGT
Organism: Oncorhynchus mykiss; assembly: GCF_057628025.1. Classification (NCBI taxonomy): domain Eukaryota; kingdom Metazoa; phylum Chordata; class Actinopteri; order Salmoniformes; family Salmonidae; genus Oncorhynchus; species Oncorhynchus mykiss. The sequence goes on from NC_143047.1 coordinate 13,723,885, forward strand.
TTACATTTGAAACGACAGGCTGTGGTCTATCTTGGTTTAGTTATAAAAAATCTTTGATAAAAGGCTAGCTAGCTTGCAGTGTTTAGACAACTTGCTAGCAAGGGAAGAGACACTCTTCTTCTGCTTTCACAACAAATGAGAAGAGAACAAGAAAACCTTGATGAGGTAACATGTTACCAAAATAGTGCACGTTGCTCAAAAAAAATGTGCACGCATGTAGCTATATGCATGTTAAGTGTGTGGAAACCTTAAGAGTGTGGGGGCATGGGGTGGGTGATGAAGGCTGTGATGCTCACTTCGCTGGAGTCCTCCTGCTGGTTGATGACGGTCAGTGCATCCTCAGAGGCCTGTTTCCTGGCCTCGGCCAGCGCTCTCTCCATCTTGGACCTCTCAGCGGAGATCATCTCATGGGCCTTCCTCTCAGCGTCTGACACAGCCTTCTGTAGCTCCGACATCGCCTGCCTCTTCACCTCGTTCACTGCCTCCTCTGTGGAGAGAGAGGCGTCAGTCCCCATGACCGCTCCTACTCTGTCATCCTTTATTGAGGCACTCTAAGATCTCCATTTGTTTTATCTCGGCAAACAGATGTACATCATCCAAGATTTAAAACATTCTGTCAGAAAAAGAAGCCTGTTAATAATTAATTAAAAGACGTCTGGTAACAATCATTTCCAGCGCTGACAACAGCAGATGTCTCCAAACTTTGTTCATAAACTTGCCTATTAACCCATTATCCTGTGACTCTCTGCTTTCGATTTTTTTTTAATTCTGAGTGAATGAACAGAGAAGAAACAGACGTAAGAACTGAGGAGTGAAAATGCTTTCCATATCATTGATGCATAACTTTGCTAACAGGGGTTAACTGTGTTAGAGGTCCTATGGCCTTTGTTCAACTCGTGAGCGAATAGGCAGTGTTTTTAGAAAAAAATAGAAGCTAAGGCTGGTTCTCATTAGAAGACAGTGGTTATCCGGTTAGGAAGGAATCACAATCCCGCTCATTATTTTCTTCATGTTACAAGGAGAACAAAATACAACATCGGAGATACATTTTGCTTTAGCTCTTGCACAATTCCATCTAAAGAAAACAGCTGCCCCACATAATACAACGAATTAAATCCTCATGTTCAACCACCAAATTTATATTTTATGGCCATGAAAAATATCATATCAAACTGCCAACTGGTACAGTATATGGGATAAGTAAATGTCTTGTACAACCAAAAGGAGGGGAAGTTGTATTACCAGATTCCCCTCCGTTCTACACACAGACATAGTCAGATGGTCCCCCAGGTGAGTGAGCCTCCTCTGGGCAGACTGGATGTGAGAGCCATACTGTGGTCTATTCTCCCTCCCTGATTCTTCCAGTCAGTTGGTGTAAAGGAAAGGAGTCATAAATAACTGTCATATTTCTCCCTCTGCTCCCCCTCTGGTCCAGCTGTCTGGGGCTGCTGTGCTGAGCTGGGGCTGGGGCACGGGGGCTGGGGGGCACGGGGGCTGCTGTGCTGAGCTGGGGCTGGGGGGCACTGGGGTTGGGGCACGGGGGCTGCTGTGCTGGGCTGGGGCTGGGCGGCTAGTCCCGTGTGTATGTGCTGAATATGAGGACGTGTGTGTGCGTGCCTGCATGTCTTTGTGTGTGTGAGTCGGTCTCCTCTGCTCAGAATCTGGAGAAGTAGTTTGTATTCCGTTTATCCTCTCAACACCTCCCGCACAAGTCTTCCCTGGCTTTTTTCACCCTGCCCGTCTCTACCTTCATCCATCATTTCATTTCTACATGTTTTCCCTCCTTATTCGTGCATGCCTTTTCCTAACTATCGGTACAGTCCTCTGCTGCTCAATTATCAGGCTTAATGCATGCATCACTAAGATTAGTTTACAAATGTAATTAATTCTTATCAAGGAGCCTGCAGAGCAGATGCTAGGACAATTAGCACTTAATGCAAAACACGGAGGGGCAGCAATATTAACGTTTTCATTCCGGAGGGATTCGGCAGGTTTTTCCTTTTTCACACTTCAGATCTTGTTTTTCAGAGTCTCTCAACCCGACCGACACCAGAGAATACGTGTCTTTTTCTAATTAAAGAGATGGACTGCAGTTATGCTGTTTGCTGAGGGAGCAGTGGTAATAGGACAGAGGTGGTGCAGTAGTGAATACCATAGGAGAGGTCTCACACACACACACACACACACAGATGGGAGCTGTCATACTCACCCTGCTTGTTTTGGAGTTGCTTCAGTGCTGGGGAGAGTGGGATACTTGTAGCACCTGTATGAAAAACAACTGTAAATTAAAATAGTTCTTCTGCTGGTGAAAAAGCAGCACATTATCTCAGACAGCAGCATCTTTCCCCCCGCAGTATTTAAATATGACTGCAGCATAATTGTGTTGGTGCTCAGTGGGACCAAGGCTACGTCATAACTGACTCCTCCTATATGCTAGCTATATGCTAGCTACATAAGGCCCAGGCACTGCAACACGCTAACCCACTCCTGCTACATCTAACTGAATCAGTCTGCTCTGCGTATGATAGTGACAGTCCTTAGTCTGAATAAGGGGCTTGGTCCCAGATTGCCAACAGTTATTAGGATAAAATTGGTCTGGCTGGTTCAAGTATACTTAAAACAATGAGTTAAAAGCTGTCACATTGAAAAGCAGTATTATATGAACTAAGCAGTGGAAATCCCTCCTCCTCCTCCCTCTCCCCAGTTAAGCTGCAGGCCCCACCTCTGCTGCATGCGCTGCTCTGGATAGCGCCAGGATGGCTAGTGCATTTTCACTGCAGCTGAACTGCAGTCGCCGTTCATAGCAGGTTAAAGGTGGAAAGCACTTAGCACTAATGACACACATGACAGTCACAGGCCCTCCAATCCCATCCCTGTCTTTATGTAACTATGGCAACAGGACAGGCAGGGCCCTCTTCAGGGCTATCTGCAGTGGCGGTTGCGGTGAGGGTGACGGGACAGAGACAGTTCAGTCAGGGCGGACATGTGGTTACTCACCAACCTTCCTCCAGATCTCCTCAGGTAGGTAGCCAGACGCAGGTCTGTGCAGGAAGTCCCTATGAATCTCTGAAACACAATCCAGACCAGAACATCAGTCAGTCTACCGCGCTCTCCACACATACACACGTTATGGGCCAAATCCTATCCGGAAATAACTCAATATTTTGCACAGATTTCCCACGAACGTCAGTGCATGGTTTAACCAAAAGCCCAAGCTACGTGCATAGATCTCTAGTTAGGATTCAGCCCTCTGCGTCCCAACCTCATGAACACACTCAAACTTGAGCTTCATTTTGCTTTGTAACATTTCATTTCATCCCCCAGCATGCTCCCCTCTTTCCTCAGAGCAGACAGAACACACAGTTGCTGACTGAGTGACGGTGTGGAGTGAGGAGTGACAGCCTGGTGCTGGTGTCTGCAGCGGTGGAAGTACCTATGGGCTGCTGTGTCTCGACGTTGTTAGGAGTGTTGGAGGAGGAGTTGTGAGGAGGTAGAGGTACAGGAGGAGGAGGAGGGCGTGGCTGGCCGTTGCTCCCACCTTTTTTCATATCTTCCACGTCGCTGTAGCGTCGGATCCAGTGGTTCATCTCCTCGCGGTCGGCCTCCTGGCAACGCCGCAGCACCGTGAGAGACCGCCGTGTCTTCTCCACCATGTCCATGATGCAGTTGAGCAGCTGCAGGGGGGAGGAGGAGGGAAGGAGGGAGGGAGGGGGAGACATGATCAGAGCGCCGCTCTTCTCCTACAGTTCAGACTCTGACAACAGGCAGCTGCTCTCGGTGGTGCTAAAGGATGGCGGAGCCTCTGCACCTAAAAGTGTACCGATAAATCAGGGTCGCATAGTTTTATTCGGAAGTACTGTATAGTGTGCATTCTGAATTTAGTCTATGAAAAACACAATCAGGCCTAACCTTCATCAAGATGTCAAATTGTATGAGAACATTTTCATTGGTGGTAATTTGAGTGATTTTTTGGGGAGTAATCCAGTGTCTCTAGAATCAGTTCTTGCTGTTTAGGTGCAACAATACTTTCTAAGGAGCACTCAGGAGCGTGTGACCCTGTCACCGTTTTAGCAGCGAGAGCCAGCGGTGCTGAGTATGTGTGTGTGTGTGTGTGTGTGTGTGTGTGTGTGTGTGTGAATGAGGTTGAGTGGTTATACAGAGCAGTGAAGTAAAAATGGCTGTAACAGCTGTGCTACCGATTGAAAAGGCCTAACCAATTCATTCCACCCCTGTGCTCCCTCCAAGCCCCTGTCTGCTAAAGCCTTTCACCCACACCTCCTCCCCTTGCCTTCCTCTTGATATTTTTCTTCACTAACTCTCTTTTCTCTCTCTCAACATTGTTTCTCTTTCTGCCTTTGCCCTATGCCTCCTCTAACCCCCGGTCTGCAAAATGCCCCCTTCCATATGCCTCCTTCCATATTCTCTCTCTCTCTCTCTCTCTCTCTCTCTCTCTCTCTCTCTCTCTCTCTCTCTCCCTCTCTCTCTCTGTTAGCTATATTTATTTCAGTAGAGTGTTTCTAATTTGGCAGAGGCCCAGCACAGGCCGGTTCCCTCCATGACTACAGCCCTTGTCTCAGCTGCTCTCCCCAGCTGGAGCTGTCCTCTACTGGGTCCCTCGCTCCATCTGTGGCCCTTTTTTAGTGCCTGAGTGTGTGTGTGTGTGTGTGTGTGTGTGTGTGTGTGTGTGTGTGTGTGTGTGTGTGTGTGTGTGTGTGTGTGAGTGAGTGTTCCAGCCTTGGTAAAGGTAAGGGGAGCTCAGAGTGCTTGCTCCAGTATTAGTATGCTGGCCAGAGAGGCCTCGGCTGTCCATTCCTGACATGGACACAAGCCTCTACAGACCCCCTAAGGTCAGCTGTCCATCAAATGCAAACTCTGCTGAGGTTTCAGTTCTTAAATCTGTCAGCAGCACCCTGTCTCCCCTTGTCCCACCTCCCTTCATATCATCTACAGCACCGAGAGGTTGAAAGATTTCTACTACACACTTCTCTGTAGGATGGGGGATATTTGGGAGATATTTGGGAGATATTAGAGAGATATTAGGATAAAACCGGGGAGCCCTACCCCAGCAACACGTACATTATCGAGGTGCTTCCACTCCTCGGCCCACTCCCGATCTGTCAGGCGGTGATCGATCACTTCCTCCTGACGTGCTCCATGCACGGCTGCAACACAAACACACAGTCCTGCGTTCAGCACTTAGGCACCATCACCATATATGAGCCATTCTGGCTCCAGTCTCCTCCACATACAGGACATTAGGGCTCTAACACTTCCTTATACAGTGTGAGCCATTACGGCTCTAACCGAGGGAAGACATATTTGGATTCCTAGGGGGACATACCCAAGCATGTGTCACTATAGGCTTTTATAGATGCACTACCATGGGAATTTAACACCAAACTGTGACAACCTGTCATTGTTCTTTAGAGACGCCATGAGGCCCTCTCTCTCTCTATCTCTCCCGCATCTCTCCCTCGCTCCTCTCTCATTCCCTCCCTCTCTCACCTGTCTGCCGGTGCCTGTCCCGAGCCTCGCGGTGCTCTGCTGTGTGGCGGTAGGCGTCGCGGTAGTGGTGGGCCAGAGCCATGTCTTCCAGCCGGTAGTGTTGGGGGGCAGGGGGGTTGGGGTGAGACAGGCCGTTGGGGGGGTGCGTGGGCAGGCCGTTGGGGGGTGGGTGGGCTGGCAGGCCAGTGCTGGGACTGAAGCGCTGGCTGGGGCTGATGGTGCAGGGTCGCTTGGCCAGGTGCTCCGGGTGGTGCACGTCTCTCTCTGAGTCTTTGGTCCTGAAGGAAGAGAACACAGATCCACACGGTTACATTCCCTTTATACGTGTCACCACCAAATCGGACACTTTCACTCACTTTAGAATTGTTAACATCTCCTAGAATATGAGGAAAATCCATTATTGTTTTACTATGCCACACTGAGGAAATTACAAGGGAACCGGAATGAGATGTGTTATATTCAGGACGTCCACGCATTCTGGATTTACTGGGCCGCTAACCTGTTGTTGTTACTAGAAGACATGAGCAGTAAATCTGACAGTGTTTCAGGAATCCCCCCTGCTGAGGAGCTCACTGTTCACTTCAGACAGAATCTACTCCAGAGTGTGTGCACAGCTGTACGCCATACGTAAAAAATACACTCGGTATATTCTGTGTCTCGAGCTGGGATCCAAACTCTTAATCCTAACGTCCCTCAACTCACTCTCGTAACTTGCAAGTGTAGCCTCTCCCACAGACCTACGGGGCCGTTGTGAGTCTGGGTTTGGCAGATGTTCAGTGGCGGTCCTGTTTTGGGAGCCATCTGGACAGTTTAAACGCTGGTGTTGATATTCATCTGTTTAGCTTGGTGAAACAGCCAGGCATTCGGAGGTAAATCGCTCTCCATCTTCCCCGGGATCAAAGGCAAATGAAAGGAATTTCAGTGCCATGTGGATGCGAGTGTGTTTCTGTTTACGAGTCCGTGTGTGTGTATATTACTGTCTGTTTGTCTGTGTGTGTGTATGGGTATTTGTCCCCTCTTTGTTTACGTGATGAATCCCCTCCAACCCTCTACCCCCAATCCCCTCTGCAGGCCCTCTCCACCTCTGGCAGGCTGTGGGTCGTGGGGGTGAGACTGTGAGGGGGGGATGTGTCTGTCTCTGTCAGTGCTCTAGCCCACCACCGATATCTCACATATCTAAGCAACAGCTGGCCCAGCCCACCGTGACACTGTAAGCCAGGGGTTGGGAGGCGGAGGTGTGCAGATTACAGAGGGATTGCCCGTTCCTCCACCCTCTCTCTCTCTCCCCCTCCCTCCCTCCCCGTCATGATAAGCTCAAGCAGGGTTTCAGCAGGATCTGGACACATCCATGACATACTGACTAGCTGACTGAAGGAAAGGACAGGAGAGAGGAGAGGAGAGGAGAGGAGAGGAGAGGAGAGGAGAGGAGAGGAGAGGAGAGGAGAGGAGAGGAGAGGAGAGGAGAGGAGAGGAGAGGAAGCCAAAGATAAAGGGATGGGGAGTGAGAGAGATGGGGAGGTGGAGAGTAGTGCTGTGGTTTTGTCTGTCTTAAATTCCAGATGTGTCTCCACCCGCCCCTCCATACGGCCCACTATGTGGGGCGGATATGGCAGCAGGCTGCTGTGGGGAGGGCAGGGAAGTGTATAGGACAGTGAGGGCATTGTCTGTGGGTTGGACTGAGGACATCTCCTCATACTGTACTGGGGCCGTTGACACAGAGCCACTGCTGCTGCTGTGGTTATAGCGTGACGTCCACAGCATCTGGACTTGTCCTCCTCCTCCCCTCGCAGACAGCTGGCACAGCCTGAATCACCCTCCCTACCCGCCTGGCATCAGGGCTGCCCAGACTTCCGCCTCCCGCACAGAGGATTTATAACCCCCCCTTGTGGCTTGGCATTTCCAAATACCCAGAAATAATTCAATTATTTGTGTGTGTAAGCCTGTGTGTGTTTTTTCAGTTGTGTTTCTGCTGTAAGATGGAGGGAGAGGAGTGATAAGTTGTTTTCCAGCTGTGGCATGTGACGTGTCTGCATAGTGTGTGTATTTTGAGTGTGTGTGTGTGTGTGTGAGTGTTGTGTGTGTGTATTTTGAGTGTGTGTGTGTATTTTGAGTGTGTGTGTATTTTGAGTGTGTGTGTGTATTTTGAGTGTGTGTGTGGTGGTCACTCAGTACCTGTCGGGGGTCCTCCTCTTGCCATGCTCGTTGATCTCCATCATGATCTCAGAGGAGTCCAGGGGCGAGCTGGCGTTGGCGTCCAGCAGCAGCTGCTCATGCTGGGCCAGATACTGGGCGGGTGTCTGCTTGGCCATCCGTGCACAGTGGAGGAGCTCCCTCTGAAGCAGGGGCAGGTTCGCCTGGGAGAGGAGAGGGAAGGGGGAGAGAAGGGAGGAGGGACAGGAGGAATGAAAGGTGAAGATATGGTAAGTGGAAAAAGGCGAGACGAGGAGGAGGGTCAAGGTGGGAGGTGGAGGATGAGAGAGGAGAGACAAGGCATAAAAATAAAATAGTTTTAGAATTAAGAGCCAGAGCATGTGGGAGGGAAAGACAAAGACAGAGAGAGAGAGATTGAGAGAGAAAGAGAGAGGATGAGACAGGGAGGGTGAGATAACACAGACCCACCACCACACATTCCTCCCCAGTGTCTGTCTCCCTCAGGGGGAGGAAGAGGGGAGAGAGGAGGGGTAAGTGGGTGCTGTCAGGGAGCTCAGTCCGGCCGTCACTTTGACGAAGCACAGCGCTAGCTGCCATGTCACAGATGTGTAACCTCATGGCACACCAGGCCGGCTGGAAAACTGTCCTCTTGACACAAGGTCCTGAGCCATCCTCTGGATGCTGCTAGAGGCACGCCCCGCCACTCTCACAATAATAATAATCTCCACTAATGAGACAGCTAGCGCCCATCAGACACGGGCCTATCTACCTATCTATAGTATCTACCTATCTATAGTATCTATCTATCTATCTATCTATCTATCTATCTATCTATCTATCTATCTATCAATCTATCAATCTATCAATCTATCAATCTATCTATCTATCTATCTAGCACACTGTGGGAATGCTGCCTGGTTGCTAGTTGCTAGTTCATCTTTCCCTCACTGAGCTAACCAAGAACTCCGTAGTGAATGTATTGTATGTATGTGAATGTATTTGTGTTGGTATGTGGTGTGTGGAATACATTCCATCCACAACCGTACAAGCCACCATCATGTCTGCAATTATAGTTAATAACCAGGCATGACTCCAGCTTGGCCCGCCCCCCTGTTGTCCCCCATATGTCCCTCTGCTCTGGGAATAAACAGGAGGGACAGAGATACAGAGTGTGTGGGACAGACAGGAATGTGTGCCCTAGTCACCACCAAGCAGCACGGCCAGCACCCAGCACCGACACAGACACACAGACAGACACAGGCACGCGCACACACAGACACGCACACGCAGTGTCAGCATGACTGCCCCTCCCTCCATCAGAACCGTCAGCAGTGTCCCTGAAGGCCTATTCCCTACTGTCACATTTGTTACATGTGTTATGTATTGAACAGCTGGCATTGTGACTTCTGGACCACAGCTGAGTAATGTGTTATTCATAATGACAGTCGTTCGGAAAGATGGATTTTGTCTCTCTTTCTCTCTCTCTCTCTCTCGCCCTGCTCTCGTCTCCGTGACTGTGGGTTTGACAATGCAGGTAACAGGATCAGGCCAAAGACATCAGCCAGAGTGAAAAGCTCTGCGTGGTAGCCGCCCCAGGCCGGCTACATCTGTCAGGGAGCCTTATTTACCCTCCCCTCCCCTCCCTCCCTCCCTCCCTCCCTCCGCTCCACGCCGTGCCACTCAGGGTAAACACTCGTGTGCCAGTTTTAATGAATCGCAAACGATGGCCATATGGACCAGCGGATCAGCCCAGCGCCAGGCAGGCGGCAGCAGACTGGGTTGGAAATCTGCAGGGTCCTACTCCCTTTATATACCGAGCTTCAATCAGCTCCACACCCACACACTAATGGAGGAATCACAGGCACAGAAACCAGGTCGCTTTCTACACTGGCCAGCCATCCGGAGAATATTCTTTGTTTGTTTGGATGGGTTTTGTTCTCGAAAGCCCTTCCTTCCATCTCCATATGCAAGCTAATATCAGAAGTGGAAGCTGCTCAAAGGGACGTACTGGGAAATAACCTGGGGATTCCTAGGCAGCCTATTGGGGAAAGGGAGGGTGTGTCTACGTTGGGTTTTGATGTGCTTACCTTGAGGAATGGAATGACAAAGGGACGCAGCGGGAAGTTGGTAGCCTCCTGGAGTTTGGAGTGGAACTCTTCTATGGTCAGGGTGGAATTCTGTCAAAAACCAGAGGAAGGGAGAGATTGGAACACTTGGGGAAGAAGCTTCACAGTAAAACATGGAGAGACAGAAAGAGATATTGGACACAACTAAGTAAGTACTGTAACTCCAGAAAAGTAGGAGAACGAGTGGGAGAGATAGACAGACAGGGGAGAGGGATAGAGAAGAGGACTTACCACCAGGCCCAGCACCAGACTGCGGACTCGCTCTCCGATCTCGGGCGAGATGTCGTTGCCGAACTGCTGCAGCGTGGTGAGGAAGCGCTTGAGCTTGCAGAGCTGGCGGGCGCCACAGGCCGGCGGCAGCTGCTGATTGGACAGGGAGGCGGTGGACGACATGGCGGGGCCGTTGCTGAAGCCGTTGGGTGTAGAGGGCGCCCCGTTGAGCGAAGTGGGCGAGTGACTCGAGTGACTGCTCCCGTTCAGCACTGCAGGGAGAGAGAGGGAGAGAGGCCATCCGTCAGTACCAGTCTGCTGTCCTCCTCCATCCTCCTCCTGTCCCTCTACCTCCTCCCCCCAGACGTCATGCGGTGTGAGGGCGCCGGAGGACAGGGTCAAGGAGGGTGGTGATGGCACATGCATCCTTAAGGTTGAGGCGGAGAGCTCCAGGGCACAAAGTAAGGCTGGGGCCAGGGAACACACTAAGGCTGAGGCCAGGGAATGCACTAAGGCTGAGAGCAGGGAATGCACTAAGGCTGAGTCCAGGGAATGCACTAAGGCTGAGGCCAGGGAATGCACTAAGGCTGAGGCCAGGGAATGCACTAAGGCTGAGGCCAGGGAACACACTAAGGCTGAGGCCAGGTAACACACTAAAGCTGAGGCCAGGGAACACACTAAGGCTGAGGCCAGGGAACACACTAAGGCTGAGGCCAGGGAACACACTAAAGCTGAGGCCAGGGAACACACTAAAGCTGAGGCCAGGGCACACACTAAGGCTGAGGCCAGGGCACACACTAAGGCTGAGGCCAGGGAACACACTAAGGCTGAGGCCAGGAAACACAATAAGGCTGAGGCCAGGGAACACACTAAGGCTGAGGCCAGGGAACACACTAAAGCTGAGGCCAGGGAACACACTAAGGCTGAGGCCAGGGAACATACTAAAGCTGAGGCCAGGGAACACACTAAAGCTGAGGCCAGGGCACACACTAAGGCTGAGGCCAGGGCACACACTAAGGCTGAGGCCAGGGAACACACTAAGGCTGAGGCCAGGAAACACAATAAGGCTGAGGCCAGGGAACACACTAAGGCTGAGGCCAGGGAACACACTAAAGCTGAGGCCAGGGAACACAATAAGGCTGAGGCCAGGGAACACACTAAAGCTGAGGCCAGGAAACACAATAAGGCTGAGGCCAGGGAACACACTAAGGCTGGGACCAGGGAACACACTAAGGCTGAGTCCAGGGAACACACTAAGGCTGAGGCCAGGGAACACACTAAAGCTGAGGCCAGGGAACACACTAAGGCTGAGGCCAGGGAACATACTAAGGCTGAGGCCAGGAAACACAATAAAGCTGAGGCCAGGGAACACACTGAAGCTGAGGCCAGGGAAAGCACTAAGGCTGAGGCCAGGGAACACACCAAAGCTGAGGCCAGGAAACACACTAAAAGCTGAGGCCAGGAAACACACTAAGGCTGGGTAAAGACACTGTTGCCTGCTAACCCGTACTCTGCTGCTCGTGCTCTGCCTCAGCTCATACCAGTTTGAGTGAAGGGAACACACTAAGGCTGAGGCCAGGGAACACACTAAAGTTGAGGCCAGGGAACACACTAAGGCTGAGGCCAGGGAACATACTAAGGCTGAGGCCAGGAAACACAATAAAGCTGAGGCCAGGGAACACACTGAAGCTGAGGCCAGGGAAAGCACTAAGGCTGAGGCCAGGGAACACACTAAAGCTGAGGCCAGGAAACATACTAAAGATGAGGCCAGGGAACACACTAAAGCTGAGGCCAGGGCACACACTAAGGCTGAGGCCAGGGCACACACTAAGGCTGAGGCCAGGAAACACAATAAGGCTGAGGCCAGGGAACACACTAAGGCTGGGTAAAGACACTGTTGCCTGCTAACCCGTACTCTGCTGCTCGTGCTCTGCCTCAGCTCATACCAGTTTGAGTGAAGGCTCTGTGTGCAGTAACTTCAGCTGCCTCTCACAAGTGGGACCGTTTGACCCCCCCCCCCCCTCTTTCCCACTGCCCCTCCTCCCCTTCACCAGTCTGTTTCTAACTTTCGCTCACCCACTCACTCAGTAGGACACAACTATAAGAGGAACGTGTTAAAGAGGTGCCAAAAATAGGCCTGTGGCCTGTGTTAGTTTATTCCAATAGCAGGTGTGTTGCTAAATCAGTCCTTGCACATGTCCACCAGCTGAAAGTAGATTTGCAGCTTTCAGGTTCAGGGCACCCCCACCCCACCTCCCCACCCTGCCTGGCTGCCACACTCCTGCTCCACACCCCTCCACTACTCCCTCCGTTCCACGCTCCACCTTTCCCCTGCTTCATCTACTGAATGGTACATTACCCAATATTGGTGGGATATTCTTACACTCCATCCTCTGTCTTCAGTGACTGTCACAACAAGATGTACGTCTCAATCAGAATGAAATCATATTCAATTCACTCATTTGTAACTCATTTGTAAATCATATAGTATACTATTGTTTCCTCTGATATTTCTGATATGGGTTGTTTTTATACTGTATAATGTATATAAATCTGATGTTTTTATGTTTTGTTTATTCTTAGTCTTGGGTGTATGCGGCTGAATTATTGAGATGTTAAAGGATGTATGCATGTGTGAGTTTAATATGATATGTTTTAAGCTTGGTGGGCGGTATACCATATATACCATATACCAGGGTATTTTGATAGATTTAAACTATTTATTTGAGGTTTTTCAATACACTTTCATATTTGTAGCTACTCTTTAAGTAAATACCTTTAGTTAACTTGTGCAATACGTTAGGAGATGAAGCAGATCGCATTCTTCATTTCACCCGTCACATTATTTGACATTATGAAGCTCACCGTAGTTCCCCCAGGACAGTGGAGCCAGTCGTGTTTGTTTGAAATAGCACAACAGGAGAAAGCAGGAGCAGGTGAGGCCAGCTGTGTATTGACAGAGCTCACGTTTTATATCGAAAGTCAACCGTGTTATTTTGCTTCAATAGACTGATCAGGGAGATGCAACTATAGTTTTTCCGTCACGGAAAAGACATTAGTGCAACACATTCGGCAGAAAACAGCTTCATTTTCATCAGATGACAACAGAAGTGGCTGTTAGCTAGCTACACAAGTAAATGAGCTTCCAATGAAAAAATAAGCTGCATGGCCATCATATTTCTAATGTTTATCATAGAAAGAATGTAGCCCGTGACATTTCCTAATGTTGGGCTTAAAGTTCATCTTGCATTTTACCAGAGAAAAGTAGGCTACACCGAGAAAAGTACAGGAGAAAAGGTAGCTCAGTCAGAGCGCTGTCTGTTGATAGAATGCCCATTCATGAATTCTCATCTGAGGGGAGAAGTGCAACTGAAGTATGAAATTAGCCTGATGCCGACCAGAAATTACAATAAGAAGCATTTTACATCTGCGTTTACAAAACACAGCAAGATATTTCTGAAGCGTTTTATCTTTCTTTCCTGAGTGAAACACGCAGAAATCTGCATTAACTCGACCCCTAAGTTAACTTGCAAGTTAATGTAAGTAAGTGGCTGAACTAATAGGATGACGGGGCATCATATTGTGTTAGCTTTCTACCATGTTTGAGAAGTCAAAGCTCTTTGGATGAGTTACCTGTACAGCTTACACAATCTTGATTTCCTTGCATTTTTTCTCTCAGTTCTCGGCCTGTCTTCTCCTCTCCCCTCTTCTCTGAGCAGAGCAGGAATGCCTGTTTCCCTAGCAACTCCAGACTCCACACAGACACAAGTGTAGCCTATACATGCTGATCCAGAGCCAGTGCTGTACTTCCTTAAGACAAGCATGCGTCTGGAACTTTGTTCATTTGGACAATGTCTCTCGTTCACATTCGCTTGTAAATGTCCAAACTCACCAAAAATGACATTCGGTAGCGCCTACCTAGATATGTATATATTTCGTAGCAGAATTGCCTGTCTCTGCAATTAGTTTATTTTTGTTTTGTGCTCATTAGCGTATTTAGCTAGCAGCCTCCATCGAAATTCACTAATATCTTTGCTAATTTTGTTAGCATTCTGGTAATAGATGCCCAATGGCCTTTTTTTGTGTTTTTTTTGGAGCCACCTTGTGTACTAAGCCAGTAATACCGTATATCCCGGTATGAGAGAAGGATGGTATGACCGTATATCCCGGTAGGAGAGAAGGGTGGATATGAGAGAAGGATGGTATGACCGTATATCCCGGTATGAGAGAAGGACGGTATGACCTTATATCCCGGTAGGAGAGAAGGGTGGATATGAGAGAAGGATGGTATGACCGTATATCCCGGTATGAGAGAAGGACGGTATGACCGTATATCCCGGTATGAGAGAAGGACGGTATGACCTTATATCCCGGTAGGAGAGAAGGGTGGATATGAGAGAAGGATGGTATGACCGTATATCCCGGTACGAGAGAAGGATGGTATGACCGTATATCCCGGTATGAGAGAAGGACGGTATGACCTTATATCCCGGTAGGAGAGAAGGGTGGATATGAGAGAAGGATGGTATGACCGTATATCCCGGTACGAGAGAAGGACGGTATGACCGTATATCCCGGTATGAGAGAAGGATGGTATGACCGTATATCCCGGTATGAGAGAAGGGTGGATATGAGAGAAGGATGGTATGACCGTATATCCCGGTATGAGAGAGGGATGGTATGACCGTATATCCCGGTATGAGAGAAGGATTGTATGACCGTATATCCCGGTATGAGAGAAGGGCGGATATGAGAGAAGGATGGTATGACCGTATATCCCGGTATGAGAGAAGGGTGGATATGAGAGAAGGATGGTATGACCGTATATCCCGGTATGAGAGAAGGATGGTATGACCGTATATCCCGGTATGAGAGAAGGATTGTATGACCGTATATCCCGGTATGAGAGAAGGGCGGATATGAGAGAAGGATGGTATGACCGTATATCCCGGTATGAGAGAAGGATGGTATGACCGTATATCCCGGTATGAGAGAAGGGTGGATATGAGAGAAGGATGGTATGACCGCATATCCCGGTATGAGAGAAGGATGGAATGACCGTATATCCCGGTATGAGAGAAGGGGGGATATGAGAGAAGGATGGTATGACCGTATATCCCGGTATGAGAGAAGGATGGTATGACCGTATATCCTGGTATGAGAGAAGGGCGGAGATGAGAGAATGATGGTATGACAATCTGGATACCACCACCCATCCAATGTTTGAAAACATTTCAATCTGCAGGCTGTTTAATTTCTCCCCCAGTTTGTCGGAGTGCATATGGCAGTATGCCAACAGTGTGTGTTAAATGGTAGTGTGTGAATGTTATGTTCTGTACACAGTTCCTCTCATTTCTACCCTTGACTCTAATCTCTCCATTGGAGCCAGGCCGGTCGGCACACATGTGGGCTAACCATGTGACCCGCCACTTGTGTTCTGGTTTTAGAGGGGAGAGCGAGCTACACTGGTGACCACCACAACAGGTGAAACAACACGGACTGTCATTGCTATATAGGGAAGAAAGTGGTCTGTAGCCCGGCGAGCCCAGCAATGCCCCCTGTGCAACTACAGCCGGTAAACAAGCCCCCCTCCCCCCCCACATACACACACACACACACACACACACACATACACACACAGAGAGGGTGCCACTGCCATTCTCACACATACTCCAAGACACTTGATCCACCAGGGAATTCTACACACACAACTGACTGAAGTCTAGTCTTCATCATGTTGAAGCTACACTATCATCAGAAACACACAGCCAGGCCTATGGAGCCCAGCAGCCGCCTGTAGCAGCCCGTTTCCCTGAAGCCCAGGGAGGTTCCCTTCCTAACAGCCTAACAGCCGCAGAGGTAGAGCCGTGCCAATGACAGAGAAGAGCTGATGCAGCACTCCTACCAGCTCACTATTCTGTTCACATCATGCCCGGCCCAATGCTGCAAAAAACACCTTCAAGATAGATACATAGTACTACCTCAGGGAATTTACAAGGTTCTTTATAAAGTTACAAAGAGGATTCAGGCATTCAAGGGAGAACACAGACATGGTAGCAATACAGAATAGTATTTTATGCCAGGTAAGATATGATATGTCTTTTTTTAAATTGAAAGATCGCATGCATACATGTTTTAGAGTGCAAACAGAGAAATAAGGAATTAAAAAAATGCCTTACTTGACCTACTGGTGGTGGGTGTGAATGAAGCGTTGCGATTGGGTGCCTGGCTGACGGCCGGGGGTGGAGGTGGCATTGTGGGCGGAGTCAACCTGGGCTGGGTTTTGACATCAGCAGGTGAATCGGGCATCGTTCCAACCTTCTGTTCTGTGCTACCTGCAGGAGAGAGAGAGAGAGAGAGGGAGAGGGAGAGAGGGAGAGAGAGAGAGAGAGAGAGAGAGAGAGAGAGATAGAGAAAGAAAGAAAGAAAGAAAGAAAGAAAGAAAGAAAGAAAGAAAGAAAGAAAGAAAGAAAGAGGAAGGTGAGAGAATGAGAGAGACGGTTACAAAGAGACAAACATGAAGACACATCAGACACCAACACACCCAGATGCAAACATCCAGGTACAGAATGCACACGATAAAAATCTGATCCAAACAAGCAATTTACTTCTCAGAAAAAAATCTTAATAGCTAGTTGTATTTATTGATCAGTGTTGCTTCCATTATCTGAAACCCACTCATGACCCACTGATTTGATATGAGAGAGAATGTATTGATGGCCTGGCTGTGAGGTCTTGTTTCTGCTGCAGAGACTCTGTGAACGATGTTGTACTACAGCAGAGAGATAGAGAGATGGGGGCTTGGAACAACATGCAAAATATTAGAGCTCTTGGAGACATAAAGTAACACCTGCTGGTCCGCTCAGCTGCTGCTGACGGGACCCCCCCCCACCCCCACCCCAATGCCCCCCGTAGTACTGACATCCCTATCAGTGTCCTGCACCCCCCCCCCCCCCCCACTCTCCCTTCCCACCCCTCCGCCCCAGTCCCACTGATACTCCCCGCCTGTCCCCTCTCGTCCTCCATATGGACAGGCGCGTGACAGTCAGTGACAAGTGCAGCTGGATCTGCCGCTGTCCATCACAGAGACACTTCTACGAGGCTGGAATGAGGCCCCCAGCCGGGACCAAACAAGGAAAGGCAGGGCTGCTCCAGTCGGGGACAGGAGGGACGGGACGGCCTGGAGCGGTCAGGTGGCATCGCCTTTTCCAGGAGATAGGACAAGGGCTGCTATTCCTCTGCCGTGCCCTGTCGCCTTCCACATACACCGGGACACACTGGCTTGTCACTGCCCAGTCCCCACACTGGCATTCGTTCTGCCTCCTACTACGACCACAACAACTCTTGTAGTTTCTTATGCAAAGCTGCAGAGAGAAGGCTGTAAATGTCGGTTTCTTTTTGAAGTATTAAAAGGTCTATCGATTGCAATCTCAACTACATTGTTTACACATAATCACATACTTTTTCATTCAAAATAATATTTGTTCTTTGAAATAATGTGGATAAAATGTAATAATCTTTCTAATATATTTTTCGGGGGCCATGCATACACATTATCCAGTGAGAGTAATCAGCCCTGACACAGTGTTGGAGTATTCAGTGTTAAATGCTCCATGGTAAACACTGAGTGTAACAGGGGAAGCAGCAGCCGTCAGAGGGATGTGGGTGGAATGAGATCCTTCTGCTACAAAAACATGAGCTGCCGAGTGTGATGGCTTTCACAGCCATGGAGAAGATAGCTTTACAGTGTGTGAGACCATGTGTGTGTGTACACACCGTACTTATATATGTGTATACCCTGCGAGTCCTGGACCCAGTATCTGCATTAGATCAGTACAGAGGCATGTGCTGGGAGGAAGGTTTAAGCCAGGCCTCTCTATCAGCTGTCTCGGAGTTCACTCCACTGTTAACTCCACTCGGACAGCAGGATCATGTCGGCCACGCAGGGAGCAGCTCGCAGGGAGCCTCATAGACCTACAGGCACCCCACTAGCATGTAGTACTAGTACTCCTGGCCATGTTTGGAACAGACCTCCACCCCAACCCACCCGCTAAGCTGCAGCCGCTGCCGCCTCCACTGTCAAGTGCAAAAATAACCAAACACATCGGGTCACTGCCACACAAGCAACAGGAGGATAATTAGGTCTTGACCTCCAGGGAGAGCAGCTGGAGGATGGTGGAGGGTGCAGCGGTCCTCGGGGTTAAAGTGTTTCTGGGGTGGCAGGGAGAAGTCACCTCTGCAGCCAGGACGGACAGGCGCAGCTCCTTACTGCTCTTCTCTCTACTACTGAACTACTAAACTCAGATCCTCTGCTGCTGACTATGAAAAAAATATGCAGGGCACACTGTGTTCCAGAGCAATGGTTTATGAATGGAACCCTTCCACAGTATTCCTGCCACAGTTAACATTCTCTTAAACTCTTCTCTTCTCTGGGCTATTTCCATATTTGCATGTAGAACTCCCAAAAAGCTAGGCTCTGATTTTTAAGAGTGTTATTCTAGATTCTAGAAGTTACAATGGCCATTGAAAATCTTACTGTGGTCCTCTCAAACACAAGGGGCGCTCGCCAGGACACCACTCCGATCCCCCTAAACACAAGGTGTTAGTATTGAAGCCCTGCTAGGGGTGGGCGATATGGCCAAAATATTATACCACTGTATTTTTTGTTTTGGAGATCATTTCCACAGTGCTGCATGATGTGGGCATATCATCTAGGATGTATTTTTAACCAAATGTTGCAATTGCGATTTGACTTGCGAATTAGAGCAAAAAAAATGGAATCATGGAAATATAAAACGAATCTATGGACAGGGTAAGAAAAAATAACCAGTGAAACGATTGGGCAGTATCATAAATATAAAGACTATTCTAATTCTATAGTTAGAATATAATAGTGGGAACTTTGAATACAGTGTTGTTTGAGATGACAACAAATTAAAACGCCAGGGAGGAGTTCTTGTGACAGGGAAGTGTTTTCTAGGGGACCCTATCAGCTTTGGCTACATTGAATGTTTTCTCTTAGCTACTTCATGTAGCCAACATATTCTTGCTTCGCATATTTCTCTGATTTAGAAGATACTATTGCACAAACAACATGCTGATTTAGGTCTACACCATCACTGGTATTGTCAGGCTGTACTACGTTTGCTCTTACTCAGTACATTTATTAGCTAGCTATTAGCTTTAGCGGCTAACAATTAGCGTCTCACAAGATTTAGGGCAACTTGCTAAGAAAAGACAAACTAGCTGTTTGCTGATGTAAGAAACACAAACTAATAGTGTCACTATAGAACGCTAGTGGATTTATGTTAAGAAGCAAAGTGAAAACAGCATTGTTGTCATCAGTATTGTTGTTGTATATGCTACATTGACCATGCAGACTGAACGCAAGTGTCTTGTGGTCGAGGAACATCAAATGGGCTCCTTGAGTGACAGGGGGCGTGGCTAGGTCTGTGTGGAAAGTGTCACGGGGAGAGAGATGACTCAAGTAGCGAAGTCAACTATAAAAAGTGACATTACACATGGCGTATCACATTTAACAAACCAAACATTCAAATACCGGTATAGAAGGTAAAGTAAAAACCCAAACCAGTCCCTGCATCAATACTGGTATATTGAGCTGGTGGCTCCTGCCAGTAGGACTGCAATGTCCCCGCTCCCAGCCATGGACAAATGTAGACAGGTACCCTGCCTGGCCCTGTGCTGCACGGCTGGGCTGCTCTCCTCTCTGGTCTGCCTGGGTGTCTGTCTGTCAGAGAGAAGAGGAGGCAGGCAGGGCAGGGCTCGTCCATCAGTCACCACACTCAACAAACAGTATTCCTGTTCAGGAGCTATTGTAGCTATACTGACTGACTTCAACAATAACAAAACAACTAAAGAGGACCGCACACAAACTCTTTGAGGCCTGGGTTCTTGTCACTTTTTTGCTTTAAAAAAATACAGACAGACTGACGATCCCTGATTGGTAATTTCACTCAAATCTCATAATGTACACGCACTCTATTTCCATGACAACTGAACAATCTTGACCCACCCTCTGACTGTGATTTGATTGAAACAGTGACCATTTTGACAGAAAGCATGCCTTTACTCCTCGGGGAGAGCTCCTTCACATGGCAACTGCTGCTAGGGCTCCCGAGGGGTTCTGGGATGGCCTGGCTGGGAGGGCCAAGACTCCTGGGGCGAGGGGGAGAGAGGAGGAGAGGAGTCCTGCCCTCCTGGCCTGTCTGCAACTGCTGTGGGATTACTCACAGCTGTTTAATCTGACCAGCTAAAGGATGCACACACACACACACTCACACACAACTCTGGATTTCATTTTTAATACATTAGAAAGTCTGCTCTGTCCGAACCCCCCCCCCCACCCCCCCCCCCCCCCCCCCATCTGTGGCCATCTGTGCTCCCATTGTGCTGAAGGACAGGAAGGACTCGTGCCAAGGGAAAAACAGAGAGGGAAAGACAGAGTGAGATGGACAGACTGGTAAGAGAGAGAGAGAGAGAGAAACAGAGTTGATGGTCCACACCTCAACAGACTTCCTGGGTAGAGCTGTCAATCCCCCAGCATGTCCATCTGACCACAGCGTGTGTCCTGTTGCTTTCACTGTGTTTCCTCTGTCTAATTAAGGAACCATGGCATCGGAGCACCACAGTGGATCCTGTTCAGGGGAGAGGTACAGGACGTTCTGAGCCTTCCTCTTCTTCCTTCCACGCAGCCCTTTTATCTCCCACTCAAAGTGGATCTACACAGTAATCAATACAGAAAATAGGATACAATGCTGCCTCATAGACTCCCTGAGGATTTGGGAGCCCGGCGCTGGCTCTGGCCTTAGCTGCAGCCCACAGTATGCAGTCAAAAGCTTTTGCTGATTACACTGCTGTCAGTCTCTCCTGTACACAGCTGTATGTTTCACGTAATCACGCCTAAAAATGGCTTTCAGGGAAGGAACGGTCAGTCAGCAATCTGTGTTCTAAAAAGGGTTTCAGTTCAGTCCTATTGTGCTACAAACAAGATGAAAAACTATTCCGTGCGAGATCACACTCCAGTTTGTCATTCTGGAGCTATTTCTGGGTCTCTTGATAGATTTCAGGACATACGCTTTCACTAAAACCACCAAACACACAAGAAACCATCATGTAATGACAGGCCATTAAGAGGCTGGTTGGCTGCTGGTAGTGTCTCTGTTATCACATGGCCTATCCTTCACATTAGAACAGAGCTACTGTAACTCTGCCTTAGACGCAGACAGACTCTGAGGTGGTCTCTAGAGATCTTCTCTTGCTCCTCTGTCGCTCTCCCTCTCTCCAAATGGGCTCCTCTCTGGGACACATACCCCGAAATTTCTCCCTGTCTCTAGCACTCTCCCTCTCTCTCTCCCTCTCTGTAATTCCCCCAGTCTCCAGGAATGCTGTTGTTTTTAATTTCTCCCAGCTGCTCTGGCTCGGTGCCCGCCCGCCTGCCTTCCCACATCTGCTCCCCATCAGGCCGCCGAGTAGTCCACACAAACACAGGCCTCACATCAAAACATGGGGATTAGAGCCCTGCGCCTCGGCCCCAGGACCCCGTACCCCTCTCCCTAGCCCCCTCCAGACTCCCTAACTCCCCATCCCCATCGCCCCTCTCCTGACCCAGGGATTGACAGAGACCCCTTAGCATGGGAGTGGGTGGAGGCACCATAAAGAATAGACTAGGTTTGACGGGAGGGAGATGTTGGAGCAGAGGGATAGTAGGTTAGATAGTGATCAGACATGCTGGATGGATGAACCTGGCATTGATGATGATGTAAAGGTCCTCCTGCCTGGGAGAACTCAGTCAACCTGTCTGAATGGCAGACTCTCTCTCTCCTCTCTCTGTGTCTCTCTCTGTCCCTCTCTCTCTCTCTCTCTCTCCCTGTGTCTCTCTCTTTGTCTCTCGGTCTCTCTCTCTCCACGTGTCTCTCTCTTTGTCTCTCAGTCTCTCTCTCTCTCTCCCTGTGTCTCTCTCTTTGTCACTCGGTCTCTCTCTCTCTGTGTCTCTGTCTCTCTCTCTGTCTCTATCTCTCTTTGTGTTAGAAAGCAGACTGGGGATCATCTTGAGCTGATTTAGAGTTCAGAGGCTTTAGGTTCACTAATGACAGAGTGGGAGAGAGCCTTGGAGAGAGAGCACCCCCAGCTCCCTCCACAGAAATGTACAAGCACGGAACAAGCAGAAGAAAAATACACTGTTACTTGAGAATCACTGCGATACTACACAGACTGGGTTGAACAAATATGTGAAAACAAACATTCAGTGGGGAATAAATGTCTGTTTAATAATGGAGAACTGAAAGGCCCAGGGAGAAAATGCATGTGTGTGTGTGTGTGTGTGTGTGTAGAATGAAAGAATGACAACATAGGGAAAGTTAGACTGAGCGCAGCAGGAGCCTCACAGCACATACAGTAATAACTCACAGAATATATGTTAAAACCATTTAGGGTGTGGCGGCAGTGCAGTGGTGACCCATGGGGTGTGTAACTGCTGAGACCCCAGCTGTGTGGAGGAGGAGGGGGTCCTCAGACACTCCATCCATCTGAGGAGGAGAGAGGGATGAGGCCAGACACACTGGTTCCTGGGCTGACCTAGTTACCACTGAGTTACTGGGCAGAGGACACGAGCTGACTAGGACAGACCAGGACAAGGTCAGTGTAAAACGGTCTAATACACAGGAGAGATCAGCTCTCTCCTCGTCTGCACCAGTCAGAGACAGCAGATACAGTGCTCAGATGTCTGAGACATGAGGCATGGCCAGGGAGAAAGGTAGAACAACATGGAAAACAAGGAACCAATACTGCTACTCCCTACTCTCTACTTCTCTGTTTATGTTTAAATAGGACTCTCTGTCTCTGAATTGTTCAGCGCACCAATGAGTATTCCCTTACGTCTTTGTGTTTATTCATTTACCGACTACATAACAGTTTATTCCTCCACCTCTCTCCATCCCCCCTCTGTTTGCTGTTTCTGGGTAATGTTAGTGGCGGGCTGGTGGAAAAGCCAGCTCTTGATTTGAACTGTGAGGGAGAGGGAGACTTCATGGTGATGGTGACGAAAACTCCCTGACGAGGGACCTGCGTTTCAGAGTCGGCTTCCTTCCCCACCCAACACAACAGCACTTGTGAGACAAGTTTCGGTTCCCTGCTTCTCTGTACTTTAGTGTGCTTGTCATGTGGCGCTGACGGCTGTGATGACTGTTATTGATATAATTGTATTGAAGTCTAGCGGCCATCTGTTCTCTTCAGGGAGGGCGTCGCTCGGCAGTGAAGTGGTTACATGGAGCATATCGCTACTCACAGGAAAAAAAACGGCCTTTTCACATTTTCCCAATGGCTGCTAATAAAATCCAGATGTTCCATGGAGCTCTGTTTCTCCTCCATCCCCCCCTCCCTTTCTCCTTTTGCTCCTACCCTCCCTCTAGCTCTCTTTTTCCTCCCTTCCTCTCCCCTTCTGCTCCCTTCCTCTCTCCTTCCCCCCTCCCCTCCCTTTCTCCCCAGCCGCTAACCCAGAGCCATTCCTAAATAAAGGAAAGTATTTGTGACATTCAGCCGAGGCGGGCCGTGCCAAGAACAACTCCCCGGCCTGGCACATCTGGAGTGTGTTAGGACGGCACTGGGCACTGGCACTGGGCACTGGCACCGGCCGAGACACAGAGACGAGTGTGCGGCCACTCTGGGGATCTCACACACATACACATACCAACAAGAACTAACTGGCCCGTTGTTTGGATCTGTCAACATCCTAATTTGAGCAAAAAAATATGGCCTCTGCAGTTTGCACCAAGATTCTACTCATACTGGCAACACAACCAAAGGGAAGAAAAGCTGGACTTCCAATCGTATCAGACAAGTCCACAGCTGTGTGCTCACAAGCAGCTAAGCCCTAATTCTCAGGTGGACTTGTTGCTGTGTTGTTTGTGTTCTTGCTGCTGCTGTTCTCAGACCCATTCAGCAGGAGAGCGTGCTCAGAGTGCGTGGAGCTGGCTGGCTAGAGGCTCCAGGCCCACTGTAAAAAGCTCACACCTGAACATCAATAACTGTCATCTCTGCCACCTGGGGACCGCCAGCGCCATGGGCACACAGCCGTCACCAGCACATCTGCCAACGCTGAGAGAGAGAGGGAGGGAGGGAGGGAGGGAGGGAGGGAGGGAGGGAGGGCACAGAGCAGAACAGAGAAAACACTAAAACATGGCGGGTAGAGAGAGAAGAGAGAGTGGGGGAAGGTACAGGGATATATAAAGTACACTATAAAGACATAGAAAGAGAGAGAGATGAAGAGAGGTGGAGAGGAAAGGGTTGGGTAGAGGTAGGGGAAGCAAAAAAGAAGACATGGAACAAGAGAGAGAGATGCAGGGAGGAAAGGGGTGCAGGGAGGAGAGGGGTGCAGGGAGGAGAGGGGGGTGCAGGGAGGAGAGGGGGGTGCAGGGAGGAGAGGGGGGTGCAGGGAGGAGAGGGGTGCAGGGAGGAGAGGGGGGTGCAGGGAGTAGAGGGGGGTGCAGAGAGGAGAAGGGGGTGCAGGGAGGAGAAGGGGGTGCAGGGAGGAGAGGGGGACTTATTTGGCCCAATTCTCTTCCTTTGCTCCTTCTCACAGAGGCAGCCTCAGCCTCTCTCTGTCTCTCGCTCTCTCTCTCCTGCCAGCTGAGAGCTCTGCCTCAGGGTACAACAACATTTAATTTGAGCTTGAAAAAAGTTTAAATGAAAGTCATTTCTCTCTTCCACCTTCTCTGGACAACAATGAGGTCACAGTTCAACAAGACCCCATCAGACCTGACCTCACATGATGTAATTTCTCCCCAAATTGAGTTTATACTTAATACCTTTCCAGAACAACTTTGAATAAAAGTGTTTATTTCTCTTATGATTAAGATTTATGACAATTTGATTAACTTTGGCCTATTTAACAGTAACAGTAATGGACCTGCTTTCCCCTAAACACCCATATTATTCAAATTATGGGGGGAAACCGTGCCAAAAATTACCCTCGATCGGAATCTGTTTATACTGTGCACTTACACAAACAAGCTCCCCTATCAAAACACCTGCAGCTTCACCAAACACCAATTAGCTCATCAGGCTTTTAATTACTCTGTTAATTGCATACAGGCAGCATGAAGGGCGGCTTGGGAATAGGGCGAGGAGCCCTCCTGAGGGCCAGCCTTGACAATCCTGACAAAAACAAAGAAGAACTTTGCCAATGACAACATTGACGCTCCGGCTGCTGTTAACAGCCTGGCTGCCTCATCGTCATCGCCCATCAACCGTCTGCCACAGGGCTGTGTGACATCACTTCCTGTACAGCACTCTAGCATTTCTGACTGAGCCAAACTGGGAGCAGAGAGAGAGAGAGAGAGAAAAAAAAAGAGAGAGAGAGAGAGAGAGAGAGAGAGAGAGAGAGAGAGAGAGAGAGAGAGAGAGAGAGAGAGAGAGAGAGAGGCATGTAGTGAGAGTGTGAGTCCATCTGCGAGCTGTACATCTGGATTAGTTCAGAATGGTCATGGGAAGGGGAAGGGGGAGCAAGCGTGGGAATATTCCTCACATAAGTGTGGGCATGTGGGCCATTGTCTCTGTGGGAGAGTTAGAGAAGAGGTCCAAACTGTCCAGTGATCTGTTCTCTGTCTGTCATAGAGCACTAGCATAAACATCAGAGCCATGTCACTGAGAGTACATGGGAAACGTTTGCGTCAGACACAAATATAGATCTGTTTTCCCTGGGCCTTATTTACTTTGTTTGGCTGTTATGAATGATGCATTCAGAGCCGTCACAATGTTCTCTCTCTCTCTCTCTCTCAGCTCCCAGCTCAATCTCTGTGTTAGAGGCTCTAGAGGCTGCAGCAGGAGGCAGGAGAGTGTGTTTGGCTGAGGAGGCGTATCCAGGAAACAGTGGCAGGCCCGGACTTCCTGTGTGACAGGTGTGCGATGGGAAGGAGGACGGGGACCGGGGTCTGACAGCTGCCGTCTCTGCTCTCTGTGTGTTTCTCTCTCCTCTCTCTCTGGCCAGCTCAGCCCCACGGCCAGCTGCAGCCCAGACCTGATGTGTTTGCTCTGCCTCTTACGTCATTACTGCTGCTTTATGGAGCCCCCCCCTGACAAACACACCTCCTGACTGACCACACATCGCC